>NC_041384.1:11467867-11478463 GCF_002162155.2 Triticum dicoccoides | reverse complement strand
CGGCAGGGGGCACGGGCGAGGCAGGGAGCGAGTGTGGCGGCGGCGGCAGGGGGCGAGTGCGGCGGCTGCGGCAGGGGGCGAGTGCGGCGACGGCAGCAGGGGGCGGGGGCGCGGGAAGTGGGAGAGATTGAGTGGGTGAGGGTCGACACGAGGGGATAAGGCAAACTATGCCGACGGCTGCCGTCGGCATAGATGCCACGTCACCGATCCCCGTGACACGTCCCCTATGGCCGCAGCTCGGCATAGTTATATTTTTTATTTTTTAAATGTTTTTAGTAGTTCATATTTTTCATTTTTTAAATATTTTTAGTAGCTCATATTTTTCCTTCTTTATGTTTTTTATTTCATATAGATTTTTTAATGTTTTTTATAGTTATATTTGTTCTTTTTTATGTTTTTTATGTATTATTATTTCATATGGATTTTTAATGTTTTTTAACCGCTCGGCCCTCTCCTCTCCCGAAACCACACAGAAGGGAGGGGAGGCGCCGAACTCGAGTAGCTTCGTCCGCCGAGGCCGTGGCCTGGTCGCGGGTCTGGGAGCGCATGGCCGCCGACTCGCCGTCCATGAGGGGGGGGGGCACGCCCTGGAGACAGGTGCCGCCTCTTCGGACATGCCACCACACCACCCCGCATGTATGAGGGCCCGGTGCGACGCTCCGGTGGCATTGCTACCCCCGAGGGCCCCCGTCCCGCCTAACCCTGTAGCGTTTGACCACGGGATCTAGCCCTTTGACTTTGCATGGACGGGCTTTGACCAGCGGACCTCCCCGCCCGGTTGTGTTAGGTCAGCCCATAGGAACACTTTGGAGCAACAACCGGGCTAGACCCACAGCAAGATCCCCTCCGTGTAGACCCGACGCGTCCGTTTCCCCCCTCCAGGTGCCGGCGGCGGCGCCGTCCGTGAGGGGGGGGGGAGGGCACACCCCGGACACGTGTGTCGGGCGTTTGCAACCGTCACAACACTTCCAGACTTGTGAGAGACTGCCTACGCAAGATTTGGCGGCATGCTAGCCCCCGTAGGCCGCCGGCCACAGCCGTAGACGCGCGAAGGGCAATCCGCGTAGAGGGAATTTTTCGGATACTTCTCCATCACCAAACATTATGAAAAAACACCATCGTTCCTATAGCACATGTGCCCACGTCGTGCAAAAAAACTCATGATCTTATCGTGCTCCGAGTATTTAACAATATTCACGCCGCATCGTTACCGCAGAACGTCTACTACCGTGTCATCGCCGTCCGTGAGGGGGGGCCATGCCCCGGAGATGCGTGCCGCCTCTTCGGACATGCCACCACACCACCCCGCATGTATGAGGTCCCGGTGCGACGCTCCAGTGGCATTGCTACCCCCCTAGGGCCCCCGTCCCGCCTAACCCTGTAGCGTTTGACCACGGGATCTAGCCCTTTGACTTTCCATGGACGGGCTTTGACCAGCGGACCTCCCCACCCGGTTGTGTTAGGTCATCCCATAGGAACACTTTGGAGCAACAACCGGGCCAGACCCACAGCAAGATCCCCTCCGTGTAGACCCGACGCGTCCGTTTCCCCACACTAGGTGCCGGCGGCGCCGCCGTCCATGAGGGGGGCACACCCCGGACACGCGTGTTGGGCGTTTGCAACCGCCACAACACTTCCAGACATGTGAGAGGCTGCCTACGCAAGATTTGGCGGTATGCTAGCCCCCGTAGGCCGCCGGCCACAGCCGTAGACGCGCGAAGGGCAATCCGCGTAGAGGGATTTTTTTGTATACTTCTCCATCACCAAAAATTATGAAAAAATACCATCGTTCCTATAGCACATGTGCCCACGTCGTGCAAAAAAACTCATGATTTTATCGCGCTCCGAGTATTTAATAATATTCATGCCGCATCGTTACCGCAGAACGTCTACTATCGTGTCATCGCCGTCCGTGAGAGGGGGCCACGCCCCCGAGATGCGTGCCACCTCTTCGGACATACCACCACACCACCCCGCATGTATGAGGGCCCGGTACGATGCTCTAGTGGCATTGCTACCCCCAGGGCCCCCGTCCCGCCTAACCCTGTAGCGTTTGACCACGAGATCTAGCACTTTGACTTTGCACGGACGGGCTTTGACCAGCGGACCTCCCCGCCCGGTTGTGTTAGGTCAACCCATAGGAACACTTTGGAGCAACAACCGGGCCAGACCCACAGCAAGATCCCCTCCGTGTAGACCCGACTCGTCCGTTTCCCCATTCCAGGTGCCGGCGGCGGCGCCGTCCGTGAGGGGGGGCACACCCCGGACACGCGTGCCGGGAGTTTGCAACCGCCACAACACATCGAGACTTGTGAGAGGCTGCCTATGCAAGATTTGACGGCATGCTAGCCCCCGTAGGCCGCCGGCCACAGCCGTAGACGCGCAAAGGGCAATCTGCGTAGAGGGATTTTTTCGGATACTTCTCCATCACCAAAAATTATGAAAAAATACCATCGTTCCTATAGCACTTGTGCCCACGTCGTGCAAAAAAACTCATGATTTTATCGCGCTCCAAGTATTTAATAATATTCACACCGCATCGTTACCGCAGAACGTCTACTACCGTGTCATCGCCGTCCGTGAGAGGGGGCCACGCCCCCGAGACGCGTGCCGCCTCTTTGGACATGCCACCACACCACCCCGCATGTATGAGGGCCCGGTGTGATGCTCCAGTGGCATTGATACCCCCCCCAGGGCACCCGTCCTGCCTAACCCTGTAGCGTTTGACCACGGGATCTAGCCCTTTGACTTTGCACGGACTGTTGGGTTTCGTAGTAATTTCAAAAAAAATTCCTACGCGCACACAGGATCATGTGATGCATAGCAACGAGAGGAGAGTGTAGTCTACGTGCCCAACGCAGACCGACTGCGGAAGCGATGACACGACGTAGAGGAAGTAGTCGTACGTCTTCACGATCCAACCGATCAAGCACCGAAGCTACGGCACCTCCGAGTTCGAGCACACGTTCAGCTCGATGACGATCCCCGGACTCCGATCCAGCAAAGTGTCGGGGAAGAGTTTCGTCAGCACGACGGCGTGGTGACGATCTTGATGAACTACAGCAGCAGGGCTTCGCCTAAACTCCGCTACAGTATTATCGAGGAATATGGTGGCAGGGGGCACCGCACACGGCTAAGGAATCGATCACGTGGATCAACTTGTGTCAACTTGTGTGTTTAGAGGTGCCCCTGCCTCCGTATATAAAGGAGCCAAGGGGGGGAGGAGGCGCCGGCCAGGAGGAGGTGGCGCAGGAGGAGTCCTACTCCTACCGGGAGTAGGACTCTCCCCCCAATCCTATTCCAACTAGGATTCCCAAGGGGGAAAGAGGGAGAGGGGTGGCCGGCCACCTCTCCTAGTCCTAATAGGACTAGGGGAAGGGGGGAGGCGCGCAGCCCCCTTGGGCTGCCCCTTTCTCCTTTCCACTAAGGCCCATGATGGCCCATATGGCTCCCGGGGGGTTCCGGTAACCTCCCGGTAACCCGGTAAAATCCCGATTTCACCCGGAACACTTCCGATGTCCAAACATAGACTTCCAATATATCAATCTTTATGTCTCGACCATTTCGAGACTCCTCGTCATGTCCGTGATCACATCTGGGACTCCGAACAACCTTCGGTACATCAAAATGCATAAACTCATAATATAACTGTCATCGTAACCTTAAGCGTGCGGACCCTACGGGTTCGAGAACAATGTAGACATGACCGAGACACGTCTCCGGTCAATAACCAATAGCGGGACCTGGATGCCCATATTGGCTCCTACATATTCTACGAAGATCTTTATCGGTCAGACCGCATAACAACATACGTTGTTCCCTTTGTCATCGGTATGTTACTTGCCCGAGATTCGATCGTCGGTATCCAATACCTAGTTCAATCTCGTTACCGGCAAGTCTCTTTACTCGTTCCGTAATACATCATCTCACAACTAACATATTAGTTATAATGCTTGCAAGGCTTATGTGATGTGTATTACCGAGAGGGCCCAGAGATACCTCTCCGACAATCGGAGTGACAAATCCTAATCTCGAAATACGCCAACCCAACATCGACCATTGGAGACACCTGTAGTACTCCTTTATAATCACCCAGTTACGTTGTGACGTTTGGTAGTACCCAAAGTGTTCCTCCGGTAAACGGGAGTTGCATAATCTCATAGTCATAGGAACATGTATAAGTCATGAAGAAAGCAATAGCAACATACTAAACGATCGGGTGCTAAGCTAATGGAATGGGTCATGTCAATCAGATCATTCTACTAATGATGTGACCTCGTTAATCAAATAACAACTCATTGTTCATGGTTAGGAAACATAACCATCTTTGATTAACGAGCTAGTCAAGTAGAGGCATACTAGTGACACTCTTGTTTGTCTATGTATTCACACATGTATTATGTTTCCGGTAAATACAATTCTAGCATGAATAATAAACATTTATCATGATTATAAGGAAATAAATAATAACTTTATTATTGCCTCTAGGGCATATTTCCTTCAGTCTCCCACTTGCACTAGAGTCAATAATCTAGATTACACTGTAATGAATCTAACACCCATGGAGCTTTGGTGCTGATCATGTTTTGCTCGTGGAAGAGGCTTAGTCAACGGGTCTGCAACATTCAGATCCGTATGTATCTTGCAAATCTCTATGTCTCCCACCTGGACTAGATCCCGGATGGAGTTGAAGCGTCTCTTGATGTGTTTGGTCCTTTTGTGAAATCTGGATTCCTTTGCCAAGGCAATTGCACCAGTATTGTCACAAAAGATTTTCATTGGACCCGATGCACTAGGTATGACACCTAGATCGGATATGAACTCCTTCATCCAGACTGCTTCATTTGCTGCTTCCGAAGCAGCTATGTATTCCGCTTCACATGTAGATCCCGCTACGACGCTTTGTTTAGAACTGCACCAACTGACAGCTCCACCGTTTAATGTAAACACGTATCCGGTTTGCGATTTAGAATCGTCCGGATCAGTGTCAAAGCTTGCATCAACGTAACCTTTTACGATGAGCTCTTTGTCACTTCCATATACGAGAAACATATCCTTAGTCCTTTTCAGGTATTTCAGGATGTTCTTGACCGCTGTCCAGTGATCCATTCCTGGATTACTTTGGTACCTCCCTGCTAAACTTATAGCAAGGCACACATCAGGTCTGGTACACAGCATTGCATACATGATAGAGCCTATGGCTGATGCATAGGGAACATCTTTCATATTCTCTCTATCTTCTGCAGTGGTCGGGCATTGAGTCTTTACTCAATTTCACACCTTGTAACACAGGCAAGAACCCTTTCTTCGCTTGATCCATTTTGAACTTCTTCAAAATTTTGTCAAGGTATGTGCTTTGTGAAAGTCCAATTAAGCGTCTTGATCTATCTCTATAGATCTTAATGCCTAATATGTAAGCAGCTTCACCGAGGTCTTTCATTGAAAAACTTTTATTCAAGTATCCCTTTATGCTATCCAGAAATTCTATATCATTTCCAATCAGTAATATGTCATCCACATATAATATCAGAAATGCTACAGAGCTCCCACTCACTTTCTTGTAAATACAGGCTTCTCCGAAAGTCTGTATAAAACCAAATGCTTTGATCACACTATCAAAACGTTTATTCCAACTCCGAGAGGCTTGCACCAGTCCATAAATGGATCGCTGGAGCTTGCACACTTTGTTAGCTCCCTTTGGATCGACAAAACCTTCTGGTTGCATCATATACAACTCTTCTTCCAGAAATCCATTCAGGAATGCAGTTTTGACATCCATTTGCCAAATTTCATAATCATAAAATGCGGCAATTGCTAACATGATTTGGACGGACTTAAGCATCGCTACGGGTGAGAAGGTCTCATCGTAGTCAATTCCTTGAACTTGCCGAAAACCTTTTGCGACAAGTCGAGCTTTGTAGACAGTAACATTACCATCAGCGTCAGTCTTCTTCTTAAAAATCCATTTATTCTCAATTGCTTGCCGATCATCGGGCAAGTCAACCAAAGTCCATACTTTGTTCTCATACATGGATCCCATCTCAGATTTCATGGCTTCAAGCCACTTTACGGAATCTGGGCTCACCATCGCTTCTTCATAGTTCGTAGGTTCATCATGATCTAGTAGCATGACCTCCAGAACAGGATTACCGTACCACTCTGGTGCGGATCTTACTCTGGTTGATCTACGCGGTTCAGTAGTATCTTGATCTGAAGTTTCATGATCATTATCATTGGCTTCCTTACTAACTGGTGTAGGTGTCACTGAAACAGTTTTCTGTGATGAACTACTTTCCAGTAAGGGAGCAGGTACAGTTACCTCGTCAAGTTCTACTTTCCTCCCACTCACTTCTTTCGAGAGAAACTCCTTCTCTAGAAATGATCCATTCTTAGCAACGAATGTTTTGCCTTCGGATCTGTGATAGAAGGTGTACCCAACAGTTTCCTTTGGGTATCCTATGAAGACACATTTCTCCGATTTGGGTTCGAGCTTATCAGGTTGAAGCTTTTTCACATAAGCATCGCAGCCCCAAACTTTAAGAAACGACAACTTTGGTTTCTTGCCAAACCACAGTTCATAAGGCGTCGTCTCAACGGATTTTGATGGTGCCCTATTTAACGTGAATGCGGCCGTCTCTAAAGCATATCCCCAAAATGATAGCGGTAAATCAGTAAGAGACATTATAGATCGCACCATATCTAGTAAAGTACGATTACGACGTTCGGACACACCATTACGCTGTGGTGTTCCGGGTGGCGTGAGTTGCGAAACTATTCCACAGTTTTTCAAATGTACACCAAACTCGTAACTCAAATATTCTCCTCCACGATCAGATCGTAGAAACTTTATTTTCTTGTTACGATGATTTTCAACTTCACTCTGAAATTCTTTGAACTTTTCAAATGTTTCAGACTTATGTTTCATTAAGTAAATGTACCCATATCTGCTTAAATCATCTGTGAAGGTGAGAAAATAGCGATATCCGCCACGAGCCTCAATATTCATCGGGCCACATACATCGGTATGTATGATTTCCAACAAATCTGTTGCTCTCTCCATAGTACCGGAGAACGGTGTTTTAGTCATCTTGCCCAAGAGGCACGGTTCGCAAGTACCAAGTGATTCATAATCATGTGGTTCCAAAAGTCCATCGGTATGGAGTTTCTTCATGCGCTTTATACCGATATGACCTAAACGACAGTGCCACAAATAAGTTGCACTTTCATTATCAACTCTGCATCTTTTGGCTTCAACATTATGAATATGTGTATTAATACTATCGAGATTCAATAAAAATAGACCACTCTTCAAGGGTGCATGACCATAAAAGATATTACTCATATAAATAGAACAACCATTATTCTCTGATTTAAATGAATAACCGTCTCGCATTAAACAAGATCCAGATATAATGTTCATGCTCAACGCTGGCACCAAATAACAATTACTTAGGTCTAATATTAATCCCGAAGGTAGATGTAGAGGTAGCGTGCCGACTGCGATCACATCGACTTTGGAACCGTTTCCCACGCGCATCGTCACCTCGTCCTTTGCCAGTGCCCTCTTATTCTGTAGTCCCTGTTTCGAGTTGCAAATATTAGCAACAGAACCAGTATCAAATACCCAGGTGCTACTGCGAGCTCTAGTAAGGTACACATCAATAACATGTATATCACATATACCTTTGTTCACCTTGCCATCCTTCTTATCCGCCAAATACTTGGGGCAGTTCCGCTTCCAGTGACCAGTCTGCTTGCAGTAGAAGCACTCAGTTTCAGGCTTAGGTCCAGACTTAGGTTTCTTCTCTTGAGCAGCAACTTGCTTGCCGTTCTTCTTGAAGTTCCCCTTTTTCTTCCCTTTGCCCTTTTTCTTGAAACTAGTGGTCTTGTTAACCATCAACACTTGATGCTCCTTCTTGATTTCTACCTCCGCAGCTTTCAGCATTGCGAAGAGTTCGGGAATAGTCTTGTTCATCCCTTGCATATTATAGTTCATTACGAAGCTCTTGTAGCTTGGTGGCAGTGATTGGAGAATTCTGTCGATGACGCAATCATCCGGAAGATTAACTCCCAATTGAATCAAGTGATTATTATACCCAGACATTTTGAGTATATGCTCACTGACAGAACTGTTCTTCTCCATCTTGCAGCTATAGAACTTATTGGAGACTTCATATCTCTCAATCCGGGCATTTGCTTGAAATATTAACTTCAACTCCTGGAACATCTCATATGCTCCATGACGTTCAAAACGTCGTTGAAGTCCCGATTCTAAGCCGTAAAGCATGGCACACTGAACTATCGAGTAGTCATCAGCTTTGCTCTGCCAGACGTTCATAACATCTGGCGTTGCTCCAGCAGCAGGCCTGGCACCCAGCGGTGCTTCCAGGACGTAATTCTTCTGTGCAGCAATGAGGATAATCCTCAAGTTACGGACCCAGTCCGTGTAATTGCTACCATCATCTTTCAACTTTGCTTTCTCAAGGAACGCATTAAAATTCAACGGAACAACAGCACGAGCCATCTATCTACAATCAACATAAACAAGCAAGATACTATCAGGTACTAAGTTCATGATAAATTTAAGTTCAATTAATCATATTACTTAAGAACTCCCACTTAGATAGACATCCCTCTAATCCTCTAAGTGATTACGTGATCCAAATCAACTAAACCATAACCGATCATCACGTGAGATGGAGTAGTCTTCAATGGTGAACATCGTTATGTTGATCATATCTACTATATGATTCACGCTCGACCTTTCGGTCTCCGTGTTCCGAGGCCATATCTGCATATGCTAGGCTCGTCAAGTTTAACCTGAGTATTCTGCGTGTGCAAAAACTGGCTTGCACCCGTTGTAGATGGACGTAGAGCTTATCACACCCGATCATCACGTGGTGTCTGGGCACGACGAACTTTGGCAACGGTGCATACTCAGGGAGAACACTTCTTGATAATTTAATGAGAGATCATCTTAAAATGCTACCGTCAATCAAAGCAAGATAAGATGCATAAAAAGATAAACATCACATGCAATCAATATAAGTGATATGATATGGCCATCATCATCTCGTGCTTGTGATCTCCATCTCCGAAGCACCGTCATGATCACCATCGTCACCGGCGCGACACCTTGATCTCCATCGTAGCATCGTTGTCGTCTCGCCAATCTTATGCTTTCACGACTATCACTACCATTTAGTAATAAAGTTAAGCATTACATCGCGATTGCATTGCATACAATAAAGCGACAACCATATGGCTCCTGCCAGTTGCCGATAACTTGGTTACAAAACATGATCATCTCATACAATAAAATTCAGCATCATGCCTTGACCATATCACATCACAACATGCCCTGCAAAAACAAGTTAGACGTCCTCTACTTTGTTGTTGCAATTTTTTACGTGGCTGCTACGGGCTTAAGTAAGAACCAATCTCACCTACGCATCAAAACCACAACGATAGTTTGTCAAATAGACTCCGTTTTAACCTTCGCAAGGACCGGGCGTAGCCATACTTGGTTCAACTAAAGTTGGAGAGACAGTCGCCCGCAAGCCATCTCTGTGCAAAGCACGTCGAGGGAACCGGTCTCGCGTAAGCGTACGCGTAAGGTTGGTCTAGGTTGTCTCGTCCAACAATACCGCCGAACCAAAATATGACATGCTGGTAGGCAGTATGACTTGTATCGTCCACAACTCAGTTGTGTTCTACTCGTGCATATAACATCAACATCAATAACCAGGCTCTGATACCACTGTTGGGTTTCGTAGTAATTTCAAAAAATTTCCTACGCGCACACAGGATCATGTGATGCATAGCAACGAGAGGAGAGTGTAGTCAACGTACCCAACACAGACCGACTGCGGAAGCGATGACACGACGTAGAGGAAGTAGTCGTACGTCTTCACGATCCAACCGATCAAGCACCGAAGCTACGGCACCTCCGAGTTCGAGCACACGTTCAGCTCGATGACGATCCCCGGACTCCGATCCAGCAAAGTGTCGGGGAAGAGTTTCGTCAGCACGACGGCGTGGTGACGATCTTGATGAACTACAGCAGCAGGGCTTCGCCTAAACTCCGCTACAGTATTATCGAGGAATATGGTGGCAGGGGGCACCGCACACGGCTAAGGAATCGATCACGTGGATCAACTTGTGTCAACTTGTGTGTTTAGAGGTGCCCCTGCCTCCGTATATAAAGGAGCCAAGGGGGGGAGGAGGCGCCGGCCAGGAGGAGGTGGCGCAGGAGGAGTCCTACTCCTACCGGGAGTAGGACTCTCCCCCCAATCCTATTCCAACTAGGATTCCCAAGGGGGAAAGAGGGAGAGGGGTGGCCGGCCACCTCTCCTAGTCCTAATAGGACTAGGGGAAGGGGGGAGGCGCGCAGCCCCCTTGGGCTGCCCCTTTCTCCTTTCCACTAAGGCCCATGATGGCCCATATGGCTCCCGGGGGGTTCCGGTAACCTCCCGGTAACCCGGTAAAATCCCGATTTCACCCGGAACACTTCCGATGTCCAAACATAGACTTCCAATATATCAATCTTTATGTCTCGACCATTTCGAGACTCCTCGTCATGTCCGTGATCACATC
>NC_041384.1:11464822-11466189 GCF_002162155.2 Triticum dicoccoides | reverse complement strand
ACGCTCCGGTGGCATTGCTACCCCCTCCCCCCCCTCAGGGCCCCGGTCCCGCCTAACCCTTTAGCATTTGACCACGGGATCTAGCCCTTTGACTTTGCACGGACGGGCTTTGACCAGCGACATCCCCGCCCGGTTGTGTTAGGTCAGCCCATAGGAACAATTTGGAGCAACAACCGGGCCAGACCCATAGCAAGATCCCCTCCGTGTAGAGCCGACGCGTCCGTTTCCCCCCTCCAGGTGCCGGCGGCGGCGCCATCCGCGAGGGGGGAGGGACACCCCGGACACGCGTGCTGGGCGTTTGCAACCGTCACAACACTTCCAAACTTGTGAGAGGCCGCCTACGCAAGATTTGGCGGCATGCTAACCCCCGTAGGCCGCCGGCCACAGCCGTAGACGCACGAAGGGCAATCCGCGTAGAGGGAATTTTTCGGATACTTCTCCATCACCAAACATTATGAAAAAACACCATCGTTCCTATAGCACATGTGCCCACGTCATGCAAAAAAACTCATGATCTTATCGCACTCCGAGTATTTAACAATATTCACGCCGCATCGTTACCGCAGAACGTCTACTACCGTGTCATCGCCGTCTGTGAGGGGGGGCCATGCCCCGGAGATGCGTGCCGCCTCTTCGGACATGCCACCACACCACCCCGCATGTATGAGGGCCCGGTGCGATGCTCCAGTGGCATTGCTACCCCCCCCCCCAGGGCCCCCGTCCCGCCTAACCCTGTAGCGTTTGACCACGGGATCTAGCCCTTTGACTTTCCACGAACGGGCTTTGACCAGCGGACCTCCCCACCCGGTTGTGTTAGGTCAGCCCATAGGAACACTTTGGAGCAACAACCGGGCCAGACCCACAGCAAGATCCCCTCCGTGTAGACCCAACGCGTCTGTTTCCCCACTCTAGGTGCCGGCGGCGCCGCCGTCCATGAGGGGGGCACACCCCGGACACGCGTGTTGGGCGTTTGCAACCACCACAACACTTCCAGACTTGTGAGAGGCTGCCTACGCAAGATTTGGCGGCATGCTAGCCCCCGTAGGCCGCCGGCCACAGCCGTAGACGCGCGAAGGGCAATCCGCGTAGAGGGATTTTTTTGGATACTTCTCCATCACCGAAAATTATGCAAAAATACCATCGTTCCTATAGCACATGTGCCCACGTCGTGCAAAAAAACTCATGATTTTATCGTGCTCCGAGTATTTAATAATATTCACGCCGCATCGTTACCGCAGAACATCTACTACCGTGTCATCGCCGTCCGTGAGGGGGGGCACGCCCCCGAGACGCGTGCCGCCTCTTCGGACATGCCACCACACCACCCCGCATGTATGAGGGCCCGGTGCGACGCTCCAGTGGCATTG
>NC_041384.1:11461202-11464481 GCF_002162155.2 Triticum dicoccoides | reverse complement strand
CCTAACCCTGTAGCATTTGACCACGGGATCTAGCCCTTTGACTTTGCACGGACGGGCTTTGACCAGCGGACCTCCCCGCCCGGTTGTGTTAGGTCAGCCCATAGGAACACTTTGGAGCAACAACCGGGCCAGACACACAGCAAGATCCCCTCCGTGTAGACCCGAGCGTCCGTTTCCCCACTCCAGGTGCCGGCGGCAGCGCCGTCCGTGAGGGGGGGCACACCCCGGACACGCGTGCCGGGCGTTTGCAACCGCCACAACACATCCAGACTTGTGAGAGGCTGCCTACGCAAGATTTGGCGGCATGCTAGCCCCCGTAGGCCGCCGGCCACAGCCGTAGACGCGCGAAGGGCAATCCGCGTAGAGGGATTTTTTCGGATACTTCTCCATCACCAAAAATTATGAAAAAGTACCATCATTCCTATAGCACATGTGCCCACGTCGTGCAAAAAACTCATGATTTTATCGCGCTTCGAGTATTTAATAATATTCATGCCGCATCGTTACCGCAGAACGTCTACTACCGTGTCATCGCCGTCCGTGAGAGGGGGCCACGCCCCCGAGACGCGTGCCACCTCTTCGGACATGCCACCACACCACCCCGCATGTATGAGGGCCCGGTACGACGCTCTAGTGGCATTGCTACCCCCCAGGGCCCCCGTCCCGCCTAACCCTGTAGCGTTTGACCACGAGATCTAGCACTTTGACTTTGCACGGACGGGCTTTGACCAGCGGACCTCCCCGCCCGGTTGTGTTAGGTCAGCCCATAGGAACACTTTGGAGCAACAACCGGGCCAGACCCACAGCAAGATCCCCTCCGTGTAGACCCGACGTGTCCGTTTCCCCCCTCTAGGTGCCGGCGGCAGCGCCGCCTGTGAGGGGGGAGCACACCCCAGACACGCGTGCCGGGTGTTTGCAACTGTCACAACACTTCCAGACTTGTGAGAGGCCGCCTACGCAAGATTTGGCAGCATGCTAGCCCCCGTAGGCCGCCGGCCACAGCCGTAGACACGCGAAGGGCAATCCGCGTAGAGGGAATTATTCGGATACTTCTCCAACACCAAAAATTATGAAAAAATACCATCGTTCCTATAGCACATGTGCCCACGTCGTGCAAAAAAAACTCATGATTTTATCACCCTCTGAGTATTTAATAATATTCACGCCGCATCGATACCGCAGAACGTCTACTACCGTGTCATCGCCGTCCGTGAGGGGGGGGGCACGCCCTGGAGACGCGTGCCGCCTCTTCGGACATGCCACCACACCCCCCCCATGCATGTATGAGGGCCCGGTGCGACGCTCCGGTGGCATTGCTACCCCCCCCCAGGGCCCCGGTCCCGCCTAACCCTTTAGCATTTGACCACGGGATCTAGCCCTTTGACTTTGCATGGACGGGCTTTGACCAGCGACATCCCCGCCCGGTTGTGTTAGGTCAGCCCATAGGAACACTTTGGAGCAACAACCGGGCCAGACCCATAGCAAGATCCCCTCCGTGTAGACCTGACGCGTCCATTTCCCCCCTCCAGGTGCCGGCGGCGGCGCCGTCCGCGAGGGGTGGTGGGGGGCAAACCCCGGACACGCGTGCTGGGCGTTTGACACCGTCACAACACTTCCAAACTTGTGAGAGGCCGCCTACGCAAGATTTGGCGGCATGCTAACCCCCGTAGGCCGCCGGCCACAGCCGTAGAAGCACGAAGGGCAATCCGCGTAGAGGGATTTTTTTGGATACTTCTCCATCACTAAAAATTATGAAAAAATACCATCGTTCCTATAGCACATGTGCCCACGTCGTGCAAAAAAACTCATGATTTTATGGTGCTCCGAGTATTTACTAATATTCACGCCCCATCGTTACCGCAGAACGTCTACTACCGTGTCATCGCCGTCCGTGAGGGGGGGCACGCCCCCGAGACGCGTGCCGCCTCTTCGGACATGCCACCACACCACCTCGCATGTATGAGGGCCCGGTGCGACGCTCTAGTGGCATTGCTACCCCCCCCCCAAGGCCCCCGTCCTGCCTAACCCTGTAGCGTTTGACCACGGGATCTAGCCCTTTGACTTTGCACGGACGGGCTTTGACCAGCGGACCTCCCCGCCCCGTTGTGTTAGGTCAGCCCATAGGAACACTTTGGAGCAACAACCGGGCCAGACCCACAGCAAGATCCCCTCCGTGTAGACCCGACGCATCCGTTTCCCCACTCCAGGTGCCGGCGGCGGCGCCGTCCGTGAGGGGGGGGCACACCCCACACACGCGCGCCGGGTGTTTGCAACCGTCACAACACTTCCAGACTTGTGAGAGGCCGCCTACGCAAGATTTGGCGGCATGCTAGCCCCCGTAGGCCGCCGGCCATAGCCGTAGACGTGCGAAGGGCAATCCGCGTAGAGGGATTTTTTCGGATACTTCTCCATCACCAAAAATTATGAAAAAATACCATCATTCCTATAGCACATGTGCCCACGTCGTGCAAAAAACTCATGATTTTATCGCGCTCCGAGTATTTAATAATATTCACGCCGCATCGTTACCGCAGAACGTCTACTACCGTGTCATCGCCGTCCGTGAGAGGGGGCCACGCCCCCGAGACACGTGCCGCCTCTTCGGACATGCCACCACACCACCCCGCATGTATGAGGGCCCGGTACGACGCTCCAGTGGCATTGCTACCCCCCTCCCCCAGGGCCCCCGTCCCGACTAACCCTGTAGCGTTTGACCACGAGATCTAGCCCTTTGACTTTGCACGGACGGGCTTTGACCAGCGGACCTCCCCGCCCGGTTGTGTTAGGTCAGCCCATAGGAACACTTTGGAGCAACAACCGGGCCAGACCCACAGCAAGATCCCCTCCGTGTAGACCCGACGCGTCCGTTTCACCCCTCCAGGTGCCGGCGGGAGCGCCGTCCGTGAGGGGGGGGGCACACCCCGGACACGCGTGCCGGGTGTTTGCAACCGTCACAACACTTCCAGACTTGTGAGAGGCCGCCTACGCAAGATTTGGCAGCATGCTAGCCCCCGTAGGCCGCCGGCCACAGCCGTAGACACGCGAAGGGCAATCCGCGTAGAGGGAATTTTTCGGATACTTCTCCAACACCAAAAATTATGAAAAAATACCATCGTTCCTATAGCACATGTGCCCACGTCGTGCAATTAAACTCATGATTTTATCACCCTCCGAGTATTTAATAATATTCACGCCGCATCGTTACCGCAGAACATCTACTACCGTGTCATCGCCGTCCGTGAGGGGGGCCACGCCCCGGAGACGCGTGCCGCCTCTTCG
>NC_041384.1:11450753-11460912 GCF_002162155.2 Triticum dicoccoides | reverse complement strand
GCGTGCCGGGCGTTTGCAACCGTCACAACACTTCCAAACTTGTGAGAGGCCGCCTACGCAAGATTTGGCGGCATGCTAACCCCCGTAGGCCGCCGGCCACAGCCATAGACGCACGAAGGGCAATCCGCGTAGAGGGAATTTCTCGGATAGGTGTTAAGCTTGCATCGTCGTAACTCTTTACGTCGAACTCTTTATCACCTCCATAACCGAGAAAATTCCTTAGTCCACTAATTACTAAGGATAACTTTGACCGCTGTACTGTGATCCATTCCTGGATCACTCTTGTACCCCTTGACTGACTCATGGCAAGGCACACTTCAGGTGCGGTACACAGCATAGCATACTATAGAGCCTATGTCTTAAGCATAGGGGACGACCTTCGTCCTTTCTCTCTATTCTGCCGTGGTCGAGCTTTAAGTCTTAACTTCATACCTTACAACTCAGGCAAGAACTCCTTCTTTGACTGATCCATCTTGAACACCTTCAAGATCTTGTCAAGGAATGTGCTCATTTGAAAGTACCATTAAGCGTTTTGATCTATCCTTATAGATCTCGATGCTCAATGTTCAAGTAGCTTAATCCAGGCTTTCTATTGAAAAACACTTTTCAAATAACCCTATATGCTTTCCAGAAATTCTACGTCATTTCTGATCATCAATATGTCAACAACATATACTCATCAGAAAATCTATAGTGCTCCCACTCACTTCCTTGGAAATACAAGTTTCTCATAAACTTTGTATACACCCAAAATCTTTGATCATCTCATCAAAGCATACATTCCAACTCCGAGATGCTTACTCCAGTCCTCAGAAGGATTGCTGGAGCTTTGCATACTTATTAGCATCTTTCAAGATTGACAAAACCTTCCGGTTGTATCACATACAACCTTTCCTCAAGAAAATCGTCGAGGAAACAATGTTTTGACATCCTATCTGCAAGATTTCATAAATAATGCAGTAATCGCTAATATAATTCCAACAGACTCTTAGCATCGCTACGAGTGAGAAAGTCTCACCGTAGTTAACTCCTTGAACCTGTCGGGAAACACCTTAACGACAAGTCGAGCTTTCTCAATGGTGACACTTACCATCAGTGTATGTCTTCCTTTTAAAATCCATCTGTACTCAACAGCCTTACGACCATCAAGTAGTTCTTCCAAAGTCTACACTTTGTTTTCATATATGGATCCTCTCTCGGATTATATGGCCTCGAGCCATTTATCGGAATCCGGGCCCACCATCGCTTCTCCATAGCTCGTATGTTCATTGTTGTCTAGCAACATGACTTCCAAGACAGGATTACGTACCACTCTGAAGTAGTACGCATCCTTGTCATCCTACGAGGTTTGGGAGTGACTTGATCTAAAGTTTCATGATCACTATCATAAGCTTCCACTTCAATTGGTGTAGGTGCCACAGGAACAACTTCCTGTGCCATGCCACACACTAGTTGAAGAGACGGTTCAATAACCTCATCAAGTCTCCACCATCCTCCCACTCAATTCTTTCGATAGAAACTTTTCCTCGAGAAAGGACCTGATTCAAGAAACAATCCCTTATTGCTTTTGGATCTGAGATAGGAGGTATACCCAACTGTTTTGGGTGTTCTATGAAGATGCATTTATCCGCTTTGGGTTTGAGCTTATCAGCCTGATTTTTTTTCCACATAAGCGTCGCAGCCCCAAACCTTTTAAGAAATGACAGCTTAGGTTTCTCTAAACCATAGTTCATACGGTGTCATCTCATCGGAATTACGTGGTGCCCTATTTAAAGTGAATGTGGTTGTCTCTAATGCCTAACCCATAAACTATCGTGGTAATTCGATAAGAGACATCATGGTATGCATCATATCCAATAGGGTGCAGTTATGATGTTCGGACACACCATCACACTATGGTGTTCCAGGCTGTATCAATTGTGAAACAATTTCCACAATGTCTTAATTCTGTGCCAAACTCGTGATTCAGATATTCACCTCTATGATCATATCATAGATCTTTTATCCTCTTGTCACGACGATCTTTCAACTTCACCCTGAAATTACTTGAACCTTTCAATAATTCAGACTCGTGATTCATCAAGTAAATATACTCAACATCTACTCAAATCATCTGTGAAGTAAGAACATAACGATATCCACTACACGCCTCAGCACTCATTGGACTGCACACAACAAAATGTATTACTTCCAGCAAGTTGCTTTCTGGTTCCATTTTACTGAAACCGAGGCTTTCAGTCATCTTGTCCATGTGGTATGATTTGCATGTCTCAAGTGATTCAAAATCAAGTGAGTTCAAACGGTCCATCTGCATGGAGTTTCTTCATGCATATACACCAATAGACATGGTTCGCATGTCTCAAACTTTTCAAAACGAGTGAGCCCAAAGATCCATCAACATGGAGCTTCTTCATGCGTTTTATACCGATATGACTTAAGTGGTAGTGCCACAAGTAGGTGGTACTATCATTACTATCTTATATCTTTTGGCATGAACATGTGTATCACTACGATCGAGATTCAATTAACCATTCATTTTAGGCGTAAGACCATTGAAGGTATTATTCAAATAAACAGAGTAACAATTATTCTCTTAAATGAATAACCGTATTGCGATAGTCATAATCCAATCATGTCTATGCTCAACGCAAACACCAAATAACCATTATTTAGGTTTAACACCAATCTCGATGGTAGAGGGAGCGTGCGATGCTTGATCATATCAACATTGGAAACACTTCCAACACATATCGTCAGCTCACCTTTAGCTAGTCTCCGCTTATTTCGTAGCTTTTATTTCGAGTTACTAACACTTAGCAACCGAACCAGTATCTAATACCCTGGTGCTACTAGGAGTACTAGTAAAGTACACATTAGCATAATGTATATCCAATATACTTCTATCGATAGCCTTCTCATCTACCAAGTATCTAGGGTAATTCTGCTCCAGTGGCTGTTCCCCTTATTACAGAAGCACTCAGTCTCGGGTTTGGGTTCAACCTTGGGTTTCTCCACTAGAGCAGCAGCTGATTTGCCGTTTCATGAAGTATCCCTTCTTGCCCTTGCCCTTCTTGAAACTAGTGGTTTCACTAACCATCAACAATTCATGCTCCTTCTTGATTTCTACTTTCGCGGTGTCAAACATCGCGAATATTTCAAGGATCATCATATCTATCCCTGATATGTTATAGTTCATCACGAAGCTCTAGCTGCTTGGTGGCAATGACTTTGGAAAAACATCACTATCTCATCTGGAAGATTAACTCCCACTCGATTCAAGCGATTGTTGTACTCAGACAATCTGTGCACAAGCTCAACGATTGAGCTTTTCTCCTTAGTTTGTAGGCTAAGAAACTCGTCGGAGGTCTTATACCTCTTGACGTGGGCACGAGCCTGAAATCCCAATTTCAGCCCTCGAAACATCTCATATGTTCCGCGATGTTTCAAAACCGTCTATGGTGCCTCAACTCTAAACCGTTTAACTGAACTATCACGTAGTCATCAAAACGTGTATGTTAGATGTTCGCAACACCCACAGACGACGTTCGAGGTTCAGCACACTGAGCGGTGCATTAAGGACATAAGCCTTCTACGAAGCAACAAGGACAATCCTCGGTTTACGGACCTAGTCCGCATAATTGCTACTATCAACTTTCAACTAAATTTTCTCTAGGAACGTATCTAAACAGTAGAACTGAAGCGCGAGATATAATTCGCGAAGCCCCTTTTTGACTATGTTCAGGATAATTAAGTTCATCTTATGAACTCCCACTCAGATAGACATCCCTCTAGTCATCTAAGTGATTACATGATCCGAGTCAACTAGGCCGTGTCCGATCATCACGTGAGACGGACTAGTCATCATCGGTGAACATCTTCATGTTGATCGTATCTACCATACGACTCATGCTCGACCTTTCGGTCTCTTGTGTTCCGAGGCCATGTCTGTACATGCTAGGCTCGTCAAGTTAACCCTAAGTGTTTTGCATGTGTAAAACTATCTTACACCCGTTGTATGTGAACGTAAGGATCTATCACACCCGATCATCACGTGGTGCTTCGAAACGACGAACATTCGCAACGGTGCACAGTTAGGGGGAACACCTTCTTGAAATTTTAATGAGGGATCATCTTATTTACTACCGTCGTTCTAAGCAAATAAGATGCATAAACATGATAAACATCACATGCAATCAAATAATAGTGACATGATATGGCCAATATCATATAGCTCCTTTGATCTCCATCTTGGGGCTCCATGATCATCTTGTCACCGGCATGACACCATGATCTCCATCATTGTGTCTCCATGAAGTTGTCTCGCCAACTATTACTTCTACTACTATAGCTAACGGTTAGCAATAAAGTAAAGTAATTACATGACGTTTATGTTGACACGCAGGTCATAAATAAATTAAGACAACTCCTATGGCTCCTGCCGGTTGTCATACTCATCGACATGCAAGTCGTGATTCCTATTACAAGAACATGACCAATCTCATACATCACATATATCATTCATCACATCCTTTTGGCCATATCACATCACATAGCATACCCTGCAAAAACAAGTTAGACGTCCTCTAATTGTTGTTTGCATGTTTTACGTGGCTGCTATGGGTTTCTAGCAAGAACGTTTCTTACCTACGCAAAAACCACAACGTGATATGCCAATTGCTATTTACCCTTCATAAGGACCCTTTTCATCGAATCCGATCCGACTAAAGTGGGAGAGACAGACACCCGCCAGCCACCTAATGCAACTAGTGCATGTCAGTCGGTGGAACCGGTCTCACGTAAGCATACGTGTAAGGTTGGTCCGGGCCGCTTCATCCCACGATGTCGTCGAATCAAGATAAGACTAGTAACAACAAGCATATTGAACAAAATCAACGCCCACAACTACTTTGTGTTCCACTCGTGCATAGAAACTACGCATAGACCTAGCTCTGATACCACTGTTGGGGAACGTAGCAGAAATTCAAAATTTTCCTACGTGTCACCAAGATCTATCTATGGAGAGACTAGCAACGAGGGGAAGGAGAGTGCATCTACATACCCTTGTAGATCGCTAAGCGGAAGCGTTCAAGAGAACGGGGTTGATGGAGTCGTACTCGTCGTGATCCAAATCACCGGAGATCCTAGTGCCGAACGGACGTCACCTCCGCGTTCAACACACGTACAGCCCGGTGACGTCTCCCATGCCTTGATACAGCAAGGAGAGAGGGAGAGGTCGAGGAAGACTCCATCCAGCAGCAACACAATGGCGTGGTGGTGATGGAGGAGCGTGGCAATCCTGCAGGGCTTCGCCAAGCACCGCGAGATATGAGGAGAAAGAGAGGGAGGGCTGCACCAACAGGCAGAGATCAGATCGCGTGTTATGGGCAGCCCCTAGGCCTCATATATATAGGGGAAGGGGAGGAGGGTGCGCCCCCTCTAGGGTTCCCACCCCTAGAGGGGCGACAGCCCCAAACCCATCTATGGGTGGCGGCCACAAGGGGGGAGGAGAGGGAGGCGCAGGGAGTATGGGCCTTAGGGCCCATCCGCCCTTAGGGTTTGCCCCCTCTCCCCTTCTAGGCGCATGGGCCTTAGTGGGAGGCGCCCAGCCCACCTAGGGGCTGGTGCCTTCTCACACTTGGCCCATGTATGCCTCTGGGGCCCATGCCCCCCCCGGTGGACCCCCGGACCCCTCCGGTGGTCCCGGTACATTACCGATAAACCCCGAAACCTTTCCGGTGACCAAAACAGGACTTCCCATATATAAATATTTACCTCCGGACCATTCCGGAACTCCTCGTGACGTCCGGGATCTCATCCGGGACTCCGAACAACATTCGGTAACCACATACAAACTTCCTTTATAACCCTAGCGTCATCGAACCTTAAGTGTGTAGACCCTACGGGTTCGGGAACCATGCAGACATGACCGAGACACCTCTCCGGCCAATAACCAACAGCGGGATCTGGATACCCATGTTGGATCTCACATGTTCCACGATGATCTCATCGGATGAACCACGATGTCAAGGACTTAATCAATCCCGTATACAATTCCCTTTGTCTAGCGGTATTGTACTTGCCCGAGATTCGATCGTCGGTATCCCTATACCTTGTTCAATCTCGTTACCGGCAAGTCTCTTTACTCATTCCATAACACATCATCCCGTGATCAACTCCTTGATCACATTGTGCACATTATGATGATGTCCTACCGAGTGGGCCCAGAGATACCTCTCCGCTTACACGGAGTGACAAATCCCAGTCTCGATTCGTGCCAACCCAACAGACACTTTCGGAGATACCTGTAGTGCACCTTTATAGTCACCCAGTTACGTTGTGACGTTTGGTACACCCAAAGCATTCCTACGGTATCCGGGAGTTGCACAATCTCATGGTCTAAGGAAATGATACTTGACATTAGAAAAGCTTTAGCATACGAACTACCCAATCTTTGTTCTAGGCTTAGGATTGGGTCTTGTCCATCACATCATTCTCCTAATGATGTGATCCCGTTATCAATGGCATCCAATGTCCATGGTCAGGAAACCGTAACCATCTATTGATCAACGAGCTAGTCAACTAGAGGCTTACTAGGGACATGGTGTTGTCTATGTATCCACACATGTATCTGAGTTTCCTATCAATACAATTATAGCATGGATAATAAAAGATTATCATGAACCAGGAAATATAATAATAACTAATTTATTATTGCCTCTAGGGCATATTTCCAACACTTCTGCGGTGAACTTTTTCCAAACCTTGCAAGACAAAGAAAATAATTATTACTTGAGATAACAGGAAATGAACAAAAAGTTACCGATATGCTGCGATAATGATCGATTGAACTTACTTATTGAGAATTTTAGTCATGTCCACATAGGTCTCGGGATCTTTTCGTCTCGAGTCTAAGACTGTTACTAGTTCCTGCTCAAGCTTAATCTCCAGGAGAATATAGTTGAAGCTGCGCACGCATGCATAACTCATCAATTACATTACTATAACCTCGAGTAATAAAGGAAACTGAATATGCACAAGACAGTAACACTCACTTGAAGTTATAGGAAAGTGTATTTTATCTTTATTTTGATATATTACCAACGATTTGAGCAAGTTGGCCTCGGCTTCTTTGGCATTCTTTTTAATCATATATTCATCTGTGAGATTTGTGTTAATGAACCCAATATCATACATTTCTGCTTTTCTGCACTCGACGATCTTCAATCTGCATAATATAGTGAGGATAATTATAAATACATGCAATGAAAGAGCTGAGCTATATATAGAGACTTAATGACAGAAATAGTACTTACAGATAGTAGCAAGCGACCGTTAATTTATCGAGGGCCTTTTGATTGTAAAACTGGAAGAACTCCTCAAATAGAACAGATAACAGATCAATTTCAACGAGGTCGTGCTCCTCTTTAACTCTCAGCGACAAAGTATTCGTCCCCCCAGACTCTCTGCAGGTTTTCATGTACCAATCATGGAATCTTCGCATCATCGTTGTTAGAGATTTTCATCTTTGACGAGAGGCTTCCCGTAATGGTATTTGTGTTCGTCCACCTCCAAGAAATCATAATGTATATCGTCGGGCAGGTAATCTCCAAGATTGGTATAACCGGGCACCATTCTCTGATCATTAACAATGATATCGCTAGACACCTTGAGCGGGGGGCACGATTTGTTCTCTTGTTCGCCGAGCAGGGCAATTTTTTTCCCAGCTCGTCGTTTTGCTAACCTTCGATCACTGATAGTACTTCCCGACCACTTCGCTTCCATATATACCTTTTCAGTAATGCGCTCATAGTTATTTTTCGGCGGAAACTTTGGTGGTTTCCTTTGGGCATCGATAGTGCGCTTTGATTTCACCGGATCTATCTTCTCCTCCGGAGGTGGATGTTTCTTGGCTTTCACCCCATCAAAGAAGTCCTTCACTTCGGTTTCCACGATCTTCGCGGCTTCCTCCTCGGTCCTCTCGTATGGTAACTTCTCCAGAGGCTTGAGAGGTGAACCGCATCTGTATTGCCTCCCGCCTCTAGCTGTACTGCTAGACGCCGGAGCAGACGAAGCGGCTGCGGCTATCTTCTTTCGTTGCTTACGAGGCAGAGGAGAAGGACTACGACGCGTCGGAGCAGCCGGAGCGGCGGCGGGTCTTTTCCGCCCTTGCTGGCGAGGCGGAGAAGGAGGAGGCTGCTGGCTGCTCGGGCGCGCCAGCGCAGGCGGAGTGCTGCCACACGCGGAGAAGTAGGCTGAGTGCCCTGATCACTCGCCGAAGGAGGAGGCGGAGTGCCCTGACTCGCCGGAGGAGGAGGAGGAGGCGGAGGCGTCCAGTTCGGAAGGTTGATGAGCTCCTTCTGTCATAAACATGGAGTCTTCAGAGAAGAACCCAGCCGAGTCTCCCCTTCACCCATAGGGTGGTCAAGTTCGAGGTCCTCAAATCCGTCCATTATTTCATCCACCATCACCCTAGCATATCCTTCTGGAATCGGCCGACAGTGATAGGTTGCGCCAGGTCCAGGAAGTGCAACAGAGCCAACAGCCGCCTTGACTTTCAATTTCATTCATTAAACCCATTCACAGTCGCGCAAGGGGCGATCTCTCGCGCATGCCATATCGTCCGATGTACTATTCAGGTCGATCGATGGATAACACCTTCCAGGAAGATACAGATGTGAAGAGAAAGAAACTGTCCTCCGTACCCACCCAAGACCCAGCCCAACCTTTCACCGCACGCACGCAACCTCGCCTCTCGTCTCTCTCGCCCACAGCTTCCTCCGGCGGCAGCTGCCCCGAGCGCCTGGGCCTGGCCACTCGAGCTCCGTCTCCCCCGAGCTTTTCTATCTGCATCTCACGAGTTTTTTTGATCTGCATCTCGGAGCACACGGGAGAGAGGCCCCGTGCTCGTTTCCAGGACGACAGGGCAGGGAAGGGCGGTGGGTGCAAGGCTGAGATCCAGCTCCTCGCCGCCGCCATCTGGCGAGAGGGGAGGGCGAGATGCTGAGATCCAGCTCCTCGCCGCCGCCATCGAGTCCAACGATGGGTGGCTATGGCTCTCCCTCGGATGTTCTTCTGACGATGCGCAACCATCGAGCGGCCCGGGCGTGCACCCTGACTATCCGCCCGAGGTGTGTGCTTCTGGCCTAGCACCGACCGCGGCGGCGGGTTCAAGTCAGTGAGAGAGGAGATGAGTAAGGGCGGCGAGGCGCCGTTTGACGCCTTCAACCACATCGTCGCCACCTATAAGGTATGTCTGACTTTCTCGACTAATTGATGAACATGGTACAATTTTTTTCAGGAACTTTTGTTTTGTTGAGTTTTATGTACGAGACAAGTATGTGTCATGAACTAACTTTAGATTTTTGGTTTAGAATGTCGAGCATAACTATCCATGGTGGTATATACATAGGCAGCGGCTCTGTTCGGCCCGGTGTGGCATATGCGGTCGTCCGTGTTGTGTGCTCTCGACTGTGATGCGTGTGGCATGCGTGTGAAATGTGTGCCGGCCGACGTGCGTCTGTGTTCATGTGTGTTGCGCTATACTGGCAGAGGAAGCGGGCGGTTGCCGGCCGAGGAGGTTCAGGATTAGTATGGCACGATTAGGATTGTTCACTTGATTTGTTTGGTCTGGATTAGTACAGCAATGCACTGATATTCGTTTTATGGTGCAGGAACTTCAAGACAACAAGGGGCATCAGGTTCTACACATTCATCTTTGATTTTCTCCCCAAATCTGAAATTGTTGGACCCCTAAATCTTAATCCCCTTGAGAAAGCCAGATTATTCATGGAATATGGTCTATTGATGTTGACAAATTTGATTGCAGCTGGGACTGGCAAAGTAAGTGCAGTGCTAACCATTGCACATATATTCAGGGCAAAATTAAACTTCAGTCAGAAGATGATGACCAGGCAGGAGCTATATCCCTCTTGAAAGTTCAGGTATCTTCCTCTTGCATGTTGGTATTGCTCTTTTTATTTGCATTGAAGCGTGGTTGTCATGCTATATCCTGGAGAGAAGTGATTGCCTGGTACCTAGTGTTAGGGAATTATGCAACTTGATATTATTAGGAGGCCAAAGCCATCATATATACATGTACAAAGAATGCCAAGAGACTAGAATACAAAAGGCCAAAGGCTATCCTCAATATAACTCTAAC
>NC_041384.1:11438917-11450532 GCF_002162155.2 Triticum dicoccoides | reverse complement strand
CTCTAGTCTGAGCCTTCGTGAAGAAGTCTACTAGTTGTAACTCGGAAGGCACATGCTGAAGGCCAATAACATGATCCTGCACAGCAGCGCGCACAAAGAAAGCATCAACACCAATATGCTTGGTAAGCTCATGCTTCACCGGGTCCCGCGCAATACTGATAGCACCTGTACTGTCTGACAAGAGGGTGGTAGGTGTAGTAACAGAAATGCCAAAATCCTCCAGTAACCACCGTAACCAAGTCACCTCTGTCGTCACAAGAGCCATAGCTCGCAACTCGGCCTCTGCACTCGAACGAGAAACTGCAGTTTGTTTCTTCGTCTTCCAGGCAATGAGAGAACCACCAAGAAAAACACAGTAAGCAGAAAGTGAACGGCGGTCCGAAGGATCACTAGCCCATGTAGCATCTGAATAGGCCCGAAGCTGTAACGAGCTGGAATGGGGGAAAAAGAGACGACGAGAGATTGTGCCACAAAGATATCGTAGAACACGAAGAAGGTGACTATAGTGAACTGAAGTGGGAGCAGAAACAAACCGACTCAGAATATGGACAAAATAGGAGATATCCGGACGTGTGACAACAAGATAGACAAGACTCCCAACAAGATGACGATAATGCGTCGGATTAGACAAGGGCTCACCATCAGAAGCACGAAGGTTAAGATTGAGCTCCATAGGAGTCTCAACAGTGCGCTCATCACTAAGAGCCGCACGAGTAAGAAGATCCTGGATATACTTTTCTTGTGAAATAAAAAAGCCATCGGAGGTGGATGAAACCTCAATCCCAAGAAAATAACAAAGAGGACCAAGATCAGACATAAGAAACTGCTCACTGAGGCGGGCCTTGACAAAGGCAATGTACTCAGAATCGTCGCCAGTGATGATCATGTCATCAACATATAGAAGAAGAAGAGTCCTACCACGAGCAGAAAGATGGACAAACAACGCTGGATCATGAGCACTGGGCAAAAAACCAGCGGCAGTCACCACAGAGGCAAAGCGCTCAAACCAGGCACGGGGGGCTTGCTTAAGGCCATAAAGAAAGCGACGAAGACGACAAACCATGCCATCAGGAACAGAATACCCAGGTGGTGGCTGCATATAAACCTCCTTGCGCAACTCACCATTTAGAAAGGCATTCTTCACATCAAGCTGAGACACGGACCAATGGAGAACAGAGGCCACGGCGAGAAGTGTACGGACAGTGGTCATATGGGCCACGGGAGCAAAAGTCTCATCGTAATCACGACCATGCTCTTGCTGAAAGCCACGAGCCACAAGACGAGCTTTATAACGCTCAAGAGAACCATCAGAGCGAGTCTTTATCTTATAGACTCACTTACAAGTGATGGGACAAACACCGGGAGGAAGAGAAACCAGATCCCACGTGCCGGTGCGCTCAAGGGCAGCAATCTCCTCTACCATCGGAAACTGCCATTCAGGATGCACAATAGCATCTCGATAAGAAGTCGGCTCAAGAACGGTCGAAAGACCATAGCGAGAAGGAGAATATCGGTCAGGGGGCGGACAAGGCTGAGAACGAAGACCATAAGTCGGTTGAGAGGAGGAAGACGACACACCAGTAGTGGGCACATCAGTAGACTCATCCACAATACGTGGACGTCGAGTATAATGAAAAGGAAAGGAGGAAAGAGGTGGAACCACTGGAGATGGAGACGGGGAATGTATCGATGAAGGTGACGAAGGGGAAGGTTTTGGTGATGAAGGTGTAGAAGGTGAAGATATCGATGATGAAGGTGGCGAGTCATGTGATGAGGGAGCAGAAGAAACCGTAGGAGAGGACGGCATCGAATCTGCAACAGCGGGACGAGGAGTAGGAATAATGGGCACAGATGGAGGTGTATCTGGAAACGTAAGAAAAGAGATATCCTCTGTGGAAAAGGCTGAGGAGGATGGGCGCGGGTAGAAGGGACGAGACTCATCAAAGGTCACATCCCGAGAAATACGCATCCGACGACCGATGGGATCCCAACACCGATAGCCCTTATGCTCATCACTGTATCCGAGAAAGACACACTCAACAGACTGAGTAGACAGTTTGGTGCGTTCACGAGGAGCAAGCAATACATAGCAAACGCACCCAAACAAGCGAAGCACCGAATAATTAGGAGAACGACCAGAAAGACGTTCGAGAGGAATTCCGCCCTGTAGGGCAGCAGATGGCTGAATGTTAATGAGATACGTCGAAGTGGTAACAGCCTCAGCCCAGAAGTGAGGCGGAAGAGAGGCAGCGATCATCATCGCGCGTGCCGTCTCAAGAAGGTGACGATGCTTGCTCAGCCACACCATTCCGAGCATGAGCACCAGGGCAAGAGAACTGAGGAAGAGTACCTTGCTCAGCAAGGAATCCTCGTAGCGCATGGGAGATATACTCACCAGCTGAATCTGCGCGAAAAACACGAATAGGAGTGGAAAACTGGGTTTGAACCATGGCAGCAAATTTTTTGTATATAGATAAGACCTCACTATGAGAAGACATGAAATAGATCCAGGTGTACCGCGAAAAATCGTCTATAAAGATAATATATTAGCGGTGACCCCCTTTTGAAGCTTCAAAAGGGAGCCAGACCCAAACATCAGAGTGAACGAGGTCAAAAGGGCGCTCAGACATCGACTCACTGTGAGGATACGGTTGTTGAATCTGCTTACCAAGCCTACAACCCAGACAATCCAGCGAAGCGTTACCGGACACAGACCCCAGAACACCGCGCTGAACCAAAGATGAGAGACGAGAACCACATAAATGGCCAAGACGATGATGCCACTGCTGAAAAGAGCTAGTAGATGCAACAACAGGGGCTACGGAACTGGCAGCGGTGGCAGCGGAAGTAAGACGTAGCCAGTCAAGCTCCCAGAGACCATCAGAGCGTCGAGGGCCAGCACCAAGTAGAGCGCCCGTGCGACGATCCTGGACGGAACACGAATCAAAGTCGAGGATGACCCTACAACTAGAGTCAACAATCTGACCACCAGATATGAGTTGCATGGTAAGTCGAGGAACATGAGCGACAGAGGAAACATTAAATGAAGAAGTGGTAAGAGTGCCTCGACTAGCTACAGGGAGGGGAGTGCCATCAGCTGTAAGAACACGAACAGGAGACTCAACAGGTTGAACGGAAGTCAAAGTGGAAGAATCATATGTCATATGAAAAGATGCTCCGGTATCAAGAATCCATGGGGATGTACCTGAATGAGTAGAAGGTGGTTTCTCAATGCCAGAAGAGTCAGTCACGGAACCTGCAGAACTTGTCGGTGAAGAATCCCAAGTAGCAAGCAGAGATTTCAGCTGCGCAATCTCACACGAAGACAAGGATACGGTGGAAGAGGTCGAGGTAGAAACACCAGCCGATAATAAGCAGTCTCCACCACCCGTAGAAGCCGCATGTAGAGTCAGCCGAGAGTGGCGAGTCGACGTAGAGCCATATGTGGGAGCCACTTGGGGAGTCGACATAGAGCGATCACCACCGCGCGTGGAAGCCGCAAGAGGAATCGATGTAGAGCAGCCAACAACACCGGTGGAAGTCGCAAAAAGTGTCGAAGTAGAGCGACAACCACCATCTCCAAGCGGGCGAGCACCAAGCACCGAGGAAAGGTGTATGTGCGAGACAGGATCAATGTACGGAACACCGTCAAAAATCACCGGACAACGAGGAGAGACTGTGCCCGATGACAACATATTGTTTTTTTACTCTGTCTCTTTTTTCTCTCTCTCTCTTTTTCTTTTACTCACGTGCTAAGGAACCGTGCGGGTCAACCCCCGATGGGATCGAGCGACCGAGAAGCGGACACGCTCTGGGCGACCAACACCAGACAATAGCCACGGCAGAATATGCCACGAACGGCCAGTGGCAGTGGCCGGAATCGGCCGGCGGGGCGGCGGCGGCCAGACGAGGGCCACGGCCAGGAGGAGGCGGCGGCCGGTGGAGCAGTCGCGGCCGGAGGACGAGGGAGCCGACGGATCGAGGGCGGGGCCGGACAGGCGGCTGGCGGCGACAGGCGGACGGGGCCGGCCTGGGAGCGCCCGCCCGCGGAGAGCAGCGGGACCTGCGAGAGCTGGCCTCCGGCGGCAGAGGCCCGACCAGGGAGAGGCAAAGGAAGTCAGTGGCGGACGTCCCGGTCTGGGATGCAGCGGGCTGCAGGAAGCACGGCCGGAACCGACGAGGAACGGCGGCTCGGGTGGAATCTGCGACCTCCTTTGTCCAGATCGAGACCGATCTCGCACGGACAGAACCTGGGAACGATGGACATGCAAAGTAGAGGAGCGGCAGCAGAGGAAACTGCACGCGTGAGAGGCAACAGCCAAGCGGAGGCAGGAGACGATTTGGAGCAGCGCAGCTGGGAAAGGAAGATCACGGCGGCGCGATTGGATCGAGCACGAGTTGCAGCGTGCGAAAAAAGAATCAAAGCTCTAATACCATGTTAGGGAATTATGCAACTTGATATTATTAGGAGGCCAAAGCCATCATATATACATGTACAAAGAATGCCAAGAGACTAGAATACAAAAGGCCAAAGGCCATCCTCAATATAACTCTAACACCTAGGACGATGGGTGTTCACTTCTTTATTGCTAATGGATAAAATCATCTATTGTGAATTTTCCATCTGAGTGGCAACGCTAGACAAGAGGAAGGTGCGGTAACTCTCATTCAATCCCTTTGGCCGTTTTCAGATTTCATACCGGTCGATGTTACTAGGGTTATGGTTTTGAGAGGCTATTTCATTTGCGGTCTGAGATGGAACATCTGGAGTAGGTCCCCCTGTTGGTTTGGTGGCCAGGATTGGGGTTGGATGGATTGCTGTCTCAAATTTGTTCGTTGTTGCGTAGTAATCTATACAGCACAACTGTGACGGTGCCTTTCTGTTTGGTAATAGATGGAATTTTTTGTGCATTTCTCTTTGGTTAGATGAATAGATTGATTGTGATGACTTGTTGGCAATGCATGGCAAGGACAACAAAGCTGCTCCATCTGATAAATAAGAGTAGAAGACGTAGCTGCTGTCGCATAAGAACCCGTCTCTACTGAAGTACCAGATGCGTAAGTAGACCGATGCTTGTCGTTTTAGTTAATAGTCTATCATGTTTTACTTGTCTGATAGTGATTATACTATGCCAAGATAGCAATCTATAACTTGCTCGGCATGTTTGCTAAAATTCGAATCTGTAGAAACTAGAAAGGATGGTGCTCTGTTCTTATCTAACTGTTGTTTTCTCATTGTTTCTTTTAGATCCTGACTTTTATTGATGGGAAGAGTTTAAGTGTGGGATTTATGTTACCAAATCCATTTGATCAACTGTTCGGCGCTGATTCAAATGCTCTTGATTTGGCTCTCCATTGTTATTTGCATTATGTACCCCATGCTAATGAAAGGTAAGCTCGGCAAACAAATTAGTGTAGATCCCTGTTTTCTGGGTAATTGGTATCATTTTGTGAGTCATTTGCCTTTCAGAGTTAGTGTGATGTAGAGTACTGGGTCTTGTACATTGTTACTATTTCAGATTTTTTTTCACTTACAGAAGAGACGAGTAAGGCTGGTAATTAAGAGCTTCCTGCAAAGAACTAACGTTTTAAGGTGAAGAGGGATGCCTACATGCCTGATTTAATAATAACAACATTTGCAAGGATGCAAAGGATTGTTTCCTATGCTGTTCCCTTTCTTGCTTTACACAAATAACAATCTGGTGGTTCTCTTGTGGAGGGAAAACTCTACATGGTACGTAAGGCGAGGTCTGGGCATACAAGCTGTCATTCTTTTTGTTTGTAGAAGTTATTCAGTTGAAAAACCTTTATGCTTGCGGTTGGCACATCTCCTATCATCAGCTTAAGAAGGTATTTACTACAGCTAGAACTTATTATTAATATTTTCTTAGAGGTTGAAACGTCTATGCTCATCAACTTAAAAAGATTCTAGATGCATCTCTTTTAGTTTTGATTCTGCCATCTTTCAGGGAAATAAAAAAATTCTTAGAGGTTGATACTTTATTTTACATGTGTGGTTAGAACTTAGAACTAACAATTTAAGATAGTACCAATGCTGAGTGAACATGTAGCTGATGTATTAGTTTCTTCTTTCCCCCATCGATTTGCAGGTCACTAAACAGAAGCCTGCTGAGGTTTTCTCAAACTAAGGTCAAGTATGCTCTTAGACACCTTGATATTTAATATTGGTTGTGATAAGTTCGTATGTGTTTTTATATATCTTGAAATAAAATAAGCAACTTGTTTTTTAATGACTAAAAATGGTGTAAGTGGAATTCATCATCTTAAAAAGTATCTAGGATAATTCATATATGTTAGATATCTTGAATCCAGTAAGAGCTAAAACTCATTATGTTCTTTGTTGTAGCATATTGGATTGGACAGGGTGTTGTTTTGTTCGAAAGATTGGATTGGTGGGGGTATTTGGTTTTATGATGGCCAGATTGATCAAAATCACATGGTCTTTTTTATATTGTGAGAAGAAAAAGACACCGGAACATGATTGGCCATACCACATTTTTATCTTTTCTGCATATTTCACTCTTCATGCATTTCTGCATGTTCATTTGGTATTGTTCTCTAGGTTAGTTGCAACAACTTCACGCCAGTCTATGTTTATTTTGGCAGCCTATCTCTTATTGCCTTGCATGAATCTACTCAAAGCTTTTTATGTATTTTTGTCTTGAGAAGCCTATCTATACATCTAGGATATTCTATATAGCCATAATAGATTTTCTTGTGACTATCTATGTACCAGTGTTGTGTCTACATAAACCTTGGTGTCTGATAAAACCTTACTGTAACTGTTTTGCAGGCTAAATGTTTGCAGACAGGGGAAACTGTTGCTATTAAGATGGTTTTTCAGGATAAGCACTACATGAACCGTGAGCTTCAGACCAAACGCCTACTTGACCACCCAAATGGCATAGGTCTAAAGCATGGTTTCTTTTCCAAAACTGAGAAGGATAAGCTCTTTTTGCACTTGGTTCTGGAGTATGTACATCACATTGCGCACTCATCCTTAACTCTCGCCCGAGCGGTGGCGCTGTTGCAACCTTTGCAAATACTCTGATAACTAGGTGGTGATCAATTGCTGATGGCTCTCCGTAGTGGCTTGGTGGTGGGAAGGAATAGGGCGGTGCAGGCAAGGCAGAGAGTGGGTGCTTCCCGCACTCGCTAGGCCATCCGTGATGCATCTAATATGTTAGCAGGTTTGCGTTGCACTCATGACCATCATATGCTTGTTAAAATGCATTTCGTTGTCAGTTTTGTATGTTTAATTTTTTGAGCTGTAGTTACTAAACAAAAGTTATACACTGAAATGTGGAGATTACAATATTGACCTAGGTTCAGTTTAGTCTATTACGGGATCTGACATTGTTATCCATGATTTTCCTCATCTCTTTGTTTTGGCACATGTTCATTAACTAGATTATAGTCCGATTCAGGTTTTTGTGCATTTAGTTCTAGATTGTTTTGATCTGAGTAAGCGACGCCTAGCTGTTCATTGATTTCTTGGCATTGTTTATTATCTCGATCCATGCTTGATGCTGAATCTAAACGTTTCCATCTCCAGTACCACGACACGACATTGGCAGTGGCATTTTAATTTGGGGAAGAAGGGGATGACAATGGCTCAGAGAGGAAGATCACAATGACAACTTGCAGCGTAATAGGCTGACAATGCCACCATGGATACTCTCCTGCACTAGCTATTTAGGTATATTTATCTTCTGAATATGAACTTCCATAGAATTATGGGCTTGGTGTTGCATGGTTGATAGAACCACTTCTCATTATAGTTGCATCACAGTCGTGATTTGGAGAGGTTCCATTTAAATAAATTATAAATTCTTAATGATTTATTTCGATATGCTTACATGCTTATTGATTTTGTGATTATTCATCATTTAGTTTTGTCAGTACTTGGTTTCTAGCACACGCTACCACAGTAGTTTTACAGTTTTTGGTATACTGCCCTTTTTTCACCGATTCATGAACTATTATGGTGGTTACTACTCCCTCCTGTCATGCAACTTAGTGATTTCATTCTAGCTGGCCATCCTACAACAATGCAGATGACCATACAATTCATTCCATGTTAATTTCTAAGATTAATGTACTCCCTCTGTTCCTAAATATAAGTCTTTATAGAGATTTCACTATGGACAACATACGGAGCAAAGTGAAATCTCTACAAAGACTTATATTTAGTAACAGAGGGAGTAGTTCACAACATGTTACCTAAATTAGTAGAAACAACAACCCACAGGGTATATCAATTTCCCATGTTTTCCTCGTACTGTGGGTATTGTAGCAGCAGTTGAAACTGAAAATGTTGGCTACTTTCCCTACTGTTTGATTAATAGCTTGTCATTCTGGATATTGTATACGTTGACATTGTACTTGAGAGTGGTAAGTGTTCTCTGAGTGACAAAAAGAAGTCAGCACAACAAGAGAAGTCGGAGAAGCAACCGAAGAAAGGATGAAAATAAAAGAAAGAGAAAGTTGCATCTTTTCCTGTAAGGTTAGGTTTCCCTTTTGTGTTTTCTTTCTGTCAGTATAATCTTCCTTTCCTTGTATTACTTACTGAACACTGGTTTGTTTTTGTTTCAGGAGAACACTGGATTACTTAACGAACATTGGTTTCTTTTTGTTTCAGGACGAAACCAGATGTTCATCTGAGTTTGCCATGGCCACCAGTAGCGACAACAAAGTTGCTGATGTGGAGATGCTCTCCTGCCATGTATGCTATGATCCAGACTGCCTTCCCCGACTTTTGAAACAACTTGTGATGTAATGTACTATCATCTACCTGGCTATTAAGTTGAGTGCTACTCCCCGACAGTCACATGTAATGGATTTCATTTTCTTATGTTATTTCTGAATAGCTCCTCGGTTTGGTCTGCATATATTACACCCTTAACCCAAAAGGCACGGGTTGAGGTGCTCGAGCAATTAAAGGGCACACAGCTTTGCTCAGGAGGCGTGCCCTGGGCACGCCCCATCCACTAGTTGCGTCATAAGGTGGCAATATTGAGATTCCGTGATAGCATCCACGAGGTAGCTAGCAGGTGCCGTGAAAACAGGAACCAGCTGAAGCTACTCGGTGAAAGTCACGCTGCTTCTCCGCTGAGATAACGGGGTAGCTTCGGGGGAAGCTTCGGCAGGTCGTTTGCTGCGATCTGCTTCTCGTTCCTCTATCGCTTGTACCCTTGCGTGCAGCGCCTGCAGTTGGGTATGCTCCACTTTCTTCCTCCTCTCCTGGCGTTTGTAACCGCCTACGTCCGGAAACCCGGCCTTCCATGGAACGGAGCCTGGCGTGCCTCGTGTCCGTCCAGGGTGCTCAGGATTCTCGAGGGCCATTGTGAGCTCGTCGTTCTCTCTGTCTGGAACGAACGTCCCTTGCTGCGCTGCCTCGATATACTCCTGAAGCCTCGTGACGGGTATTCATAGTTGCTCGTTCGTCCAAACGCACTTCCCTGATACAAGGTCCAAGGTTCCGCCAACCCCGAAGAACCAAGTCCAGCAGCGGTCTGGCCAGTTCAATATCTCTGGTTCGACCCCTTTATCAAGCAGGTCATTCTCAGCCTTGGCCCACAACGGCCGGGCTTTGAGGTAGCCACCTAACCACGTGCGATGGTGATGCTTCTTCTCCGCAGCATTTTTCTTGTTTGTTGCTGACATCTTCTTACTCTTGTCCGATGTCTTGCGGGCCACAAATACGGGCCATTGATCTCTGATCTTCTCATACCGGCTGGTGAATTCTGGTGTCTTTTCTTTGTCAACAAACGATGTTTTCAACTCATTCTTCCACCTCCTGAATAGTTCTGCCATCTTCTTAAGAGCATGAGACTTGATCAATTGCTCTTTAACTGGCTTCTCCGGATCCTCCTCTGGCGGTAGGGTGAAATTTGCCTTCAGCGCGGTCCAAAGTGTTGGGTAACATAGTAATTTCAAAAAAATTCCTACGCACATGCAAGATCATGGTGATGCATAGCAAAGAGAGGGGTGAGTGTGTCCACGTACCCGCGTAGACCGAAAGCGGAAGCGTTAGAACAACACGGTTGATGTAGTCGTACGTCTTCACAATCCGACCGATCCAAGTACCGAACGCACGGCACCTCCGAGTTCAGCACACGTTCAACTCGATGACATCTCGCGAGCTCCGATCCAGCAGACCTTCGCCGGAGAGTTTCGTCAGCACGGCGGCGTGATGACAGTGATGATGATGCTACCGACGCAGGGCTTCGCCTAAGCACCGCTACGATATTATCGAGGTAGATTATGGTGGAGGGGGCACCGCACACGACTAAGGGATCAACAGATCAATTTTTGTGTCTCCAATGGGTGCCCCCCTCCCCGTATATAAAGGAGTGGAGGAGGGGGAGGAGGCCGGCCTCCCTAGGTGCGCCCCATGAGGAGTCCTACTCCCACCGGGAGTAGGACTCCCCCCTTCCAAGTAGGAGTAGGAGAAGGGAAGGAAGGGAGAGAGGAAGAGAAGGAAAAAGGGGGGCGACCCCCCTCCTTGTCCAATTCGGACTAGAGGGGGAGGGGGCGCACGGCTGCCCTGGCTGTCGTGGTTCTAAGCTTGACAGTAATGTAGGGGGTGTGTATGAAGAGGCTAGATCTTAGCTATTGGGAAGTTGTAACATGCAAGGTTTACGAGTTCAGGCCCTTCTCAGAGGAAGTAACAGCCCTACGTCTCGGTGCCCGGAGGCAGTCGATTGGATTATGAGCGTGTAGATAACAGGGGTGCGAACCCTTCATACTGAGGAGGGGGGTGGCTTATATAGAATTCGCTGGCCCCCTCCTGCCCTCAGTAATACAGGGTTTTAAGGTACATTTAAGGTTGGGCGTTACTGGTAACGCTCTTAATAAAGTGCTATAATGACCATAAAGACTGCTAAGTGGCTGCCTGTTTGCCTGCGGAGTGGCTTTAGGTCTTCAGGCAGTCGAGTGATAGTTGTTTGGTCGAGTGATAGCTTCTTGGTCGAGTGTCTTGAATCTGTCGAGTGAGATACCTTCAAGTCGATTGGAAAGTAGCCTCTTCTAGGGACGTCCTTGGGTAGGGCTCCTTAGACGGGTCCGTGTCCCCACCCTAGGTACGTAGCTTCATCATTAGCCCCCGAATGGGTCGAGGTTTGAGTAGGGAAAGAGTTGGAGAACCTTTCCGACAGACTTTTCGGGCTACGTGAGAGCTCCGTCGGGTGGATCGTCACAGATGACGTTGCCAACTTTTTTCAGTCGCCTTGACCCATTCTAGGTTCTTCGTCGAGTGCATTTCTTTACATACCGAGCGTCGGTGCGAGTGGGATCTCCTGTTTTGGCAAGCCGTTTCTGTCGCCCGCGGACGTTGCGGGATTTTGGATTTGGGGAAGCGCGCGGGGCGGAGGCAGCCGCAGTAATCGGAAGCGATAAAGGGGAAGCCCCTCGATCCTCGCGTCACCTTTTTCGCCACGTACTGCGCGCGCGTCTGCTGCGGGATTTGACTGGATTGCCTGGGCCTACCAGTCAGCCACTCGGGAGCAGCCCCTTATAAGTTGTCGGCTCGGGATTTTCCAAACCGTGCGCTCTGTTCTCCCTCCTCCTTCCTCTCTATCTCCGCCCGTCTT
>NC_041384.1:11434358-11438637 GCF_002162155.2 Triticum dicoccoides | reverse complement strand
GACGATGGTGAAAGGCAAGACCACAGCTCTGGAGCGTGCGAAGAGGGCGACAGCGGCGGCGAAAGGGAAGAAGTCTTCCCGGGGCGGGTCTTCCTCCAGGACCACCTTGCCCAAACGATGGATCCAAGGCGACTGGATGCCTTCGGTGCTCCGGCAGGAGGATCTTGACGACATGGTTGAGGGGGGAGCCATTCCCCACGAAGCGGCGCGACTTCCTGGGAGAGAGATCAAGCCTCAGCCCCGCGACGGTGAGTGCGTGCTCCTAGCCACTCACATCGACCGAGGGTTTTCTCTGCCCCCCATCCATTCTTCCGGAGTTTCTTGAATTTCTTCGGGGCGCAGCTCCATCACTTTACCCCCAACTCCATAGCCTATCTTGTTGCGTTCATTTCCATGTGCGAGGCCTTCCTGGGTTGCCGTCCGCATTGGGGGCTTTTCAAGCACATTTTTACTTGTCGCTCTCAGTCGGTTAAAAAGGCCAAGTCGAGTGATGAGAGGACGCAAGTGATCCAGTTGTGCGGGGGCTTGGCGATTCAAACAAGGGGGAAGAGCTGTTTTCCATCCATCACTTTCCCCGAGTCAGTCCGCGGTTGGCAGGCAACTTGGTTCTACTGCCAGGACCAAGTGACCCCAGGTCAGTCGACTGGACTCCCTCCTTTTTCTCTCGACCGAGCCGCGAAGCCCGTATCTCTGAAAGTGGCGCCGGAGGAGAGGGCCCAAGTCAAAGTGTTGGCCGGTCGAGTGATTGAGCTCGTTCGTGAGGGTGTAGCTGGGATGGACCTGTTAGAGGTCTTTCTTCAGAGGCGCATCCAATCGCTCCAGGCCCGAGACCATCCAATGTGGCTGTATTCCGGCCTCGACGACACCACCCGGATCCACCCGGAGGAGGTCACCGACGAGATGCTGGAGGGGTGGCTGTCGAGCATCACGGGGAACAAAGACAACCCCCGAGGAGCGAGGAGGGTCATTCCACTCGACAGTACTTATGAAGTGGATCAGGTGTGTCTTTATGCTTCCGACTGAAATCTTATTTTTCTGCGTTGGTTTTCTTCGTGCTGGTCGATTGACTTTCGTCTTGTCTGTTGTTTCCCAGGCGACCACCGAGATGTACTCGACGCCCAATGGAGCACAGGGGTCGACTGAGGAAGGTGAGGCGAGCGGAGGCGAGAGCGGGGATGACCAAGGCGAGTGGGAGTCTGATGGCGAGGGGGAGGGGGACGATGACGTCTTCTCCAGTGAGGAGGAGGAGGAGGAAGCTGAACCCCCCCGCCCGGAGGGGCGATCCAAGCTCACGCATGATCCAGCGCGGGGACGTGGTAAGACTACTGCCCCTGTTGGGCAGACGTCGAAGCGTCCGTGGAGTTCCCCTCCTCCGCCGACTGAGAAGGCTCCCAAGCACCCACGAGCGACGCCATCCAAGCCGCCCAAAGTTCTGCCTAAGATGAAGATAGCTGTTCCTACCATTTCCGGGTAAATGATAAAAACTTTGCTTTCCTTTGTTGACCGTGGACGGATCCTTGGTCGATTCACTGAGCCAACTAACTGTCTGTTGAGATTTGCAGCGGTGCCACTTCTGAAGTTTCCGCCAGGAACGACGACCAAGAGATGGAGGACGCTGTTACCTCCAACCCCGGTACGATCATTGATGTTTTTGCTTTGAGTCGACTGGCTATTGCAGTTTTGGTCGATTGAATGTTTCTCTTGCAGCTCCTCCTCATGTTATTGATCTCCCGGACGATGATGACAACGAGCCGTTGAGGGTGAAGAGGACGAAGAAGACGCCGGCTATCAAGACCCCACAGTCCACTCCGGCGCCTGAGGCCGCGGCTCGGGACGATGGCGAGCCCACTTGGACCTCTGTGACTTTTGCCAACCCCCTGTCGAGTGCGCAGCCTTCGGCGTCGACTGCGGACCCATCTTCGCTTTTTGCTGCGTACCCCGTCCCTGAGGACCAAGCGGCTGCTGCGAAGGAGGCTATACGCCAGGCAGGGGTTATGATGGAGCAAATGAAGAAGGCTCGGGAGGCCAGCCAAGCAGCCTATGACGCGAGTTCGGCTCTTCAGAGCAACGTCCAGGTCAGTCGACTCGTCACTTGATCTGTTTGATCTTTTGTATCTGTACACCCACTGGGTGTGCGAGTGGGGGCACGCTAAGTGCACCCACTGGGTGTAGTCCCCGAGACTACGGTGGACTGCTGGCAGTCGACTGTAGTCTTTACATTGTGTTGCTGTATCTGTATTTCTTCACTCGGTTTGGTCGGGCCAGGTCGAGTGGGACCGTATCCTGTCGATTGCGGGCAGTCGGTTTTTTATTTGAACCAGTGGGGGCACGCTGAGTGCACCCACTGGGTGTAGTCCCCGAGACTACTGTCGAATGTTTTTTGATTCGGCTGTGGTCTTAGAAACGTCACTGTTGTCTCTTAGTCACTCGGAAGCGACTTATCTTGGACGTCTATCGACTGATTTTTCTTTTTACAGAAATCCTGCGAACTTGCAGCTCGCTATACTGAATCGGAGAAGCAGAAGATTAAATTGGCCCTTGATCTAGAGCTGGCCAGGACAGAGCTGCAGAAGGTCAGGGAGGGCGCCGCAGGTAATGCGACTTTGTCGACTGATTTTGCTTTTAGGCTTGAGCATTCTTCTGCTGTTTCCGATTCGATCACCATTTCTTTGCAGGAGAATTGGAAAAAGCTTTGGCGAAGAAGGACCAGGACATGGCTGCTGCCCGTAAGGAGGCTGATGACAAGACTGCTCTGGCCGCACAGAAGCTGGCTTCGGTCGACCAATTGGAAAAGGAGAACACCAGGTTGCAGACCGCTCTGACTGAAGCCAACAGGCTGACTGCGAATTGGAAGAAGGAGAACCTCCTCTTGTGCGAGAAGATGGAAGGCATCGCTCGTAGGAGGGATGACCTGGAGAGTTACTTGAGGAGCCTTGCCAAGAAGCTGTACATCAAGATCGAAGGTGCCCATTCAGTTCTGACTTTTTTTTGTGGCGACTCAATCTTATGAAAATTGACTCATCCTTGGACTGCGTATGCAGAGCTTTGCCAGAATTTTGAAGAGGAGACTGGGCGGATTGAACCAGGTCTGGATCCGACCAACTCTCCAGTGAACGATGAAGCTGCCATGAATCTGCTCCGACTGGAATCTCGCATTGATGGCACCGTGGATTACTTGGCTCGACTGAAGACTGCCATGTCGCGGATCGACCCGTCACTTTGGCCAGGGTCTACGCTCCAGAATGATCTCGAGTCTCTAATGACTCGACTCAACGGAATCCCGGACCGAGTGCAGGAGTTGAAGAAGTCTTTAGCTCGGTGCGGCGCTGATGTGGCTCTGTCCCTGGTCCGCGTTCATTGCAAGGAGGCACGGGAGGAGAAGCTGACCGCCATCCAAGTTGCCAACACGAGAAAGCACAAATTCCAGGACTTCATGGAGACCTTCATTGCTGCTGCCACCCGTATTGCAGACGGGATTGATCTGGACGAGTTCGTCGCCCCTTCCAGTCCTCCTCCTCCTGAGGAGTGAAAAAACTTCTATGTTTCACCTTGAATTTGCCTCGGGATGCCGAGTGTATTTTGTGATCTGTTAAACTCTGCCTTTAATTTGCCTCGGAATGCCGAGTGGAAGTGTAATAGTTAAACTCTGCCGAGCCGAGGGCTCGAATACTTTGATCTGAGCTTGATTTTTGTTGAACATCTTCGTGGATGATTCGTCGAGTGGAATTTGATCTCCGTTCGAAGGAAAAGGTAACGACCGACCCACACCCTGTTGCTGTAGAGTAGGGTGAAGCGCACATTGTATTTGTGGCGGAGCTCTCTGGGGGAAGGTGGCGGTCGACCCACGCCCTGTCACAGCAGAGTGGGACGAAGCGCACATTGTATTTGTGGCGAAGCTCTTCCAGGGGAAGGTGTGTTTCATACTTAAGCGAGCACTGAGCTGTACCTAAGCCTCCGAGTGGGGGGTTTACTTTCCACTCGGTAGGAATTTTCAAACTTAGGCGAGTGTCTGACTGCAGCTAAGTCTCTTCGTGGAGAACTTAGGCGAGTGCTGAACCGCAGCTAAGCCCCCGAGTGGGAGGTTTGCTCTCCACTCGGTAGGATTTTTCAAACTTAGGCGAGTGTCTGACTGCAGCTAAGTCTCTTCGTGGAGAACTTAGGCGAGTGCTGAACTGCAGCTAAGCCCCCGAGTGGGAGGTTTGCTCTCCACTCGGTAGGATTTTTCAAACTTAGGCGAGTGTCTGACTGCAGCTAAGTCTCTTCGTGGAGAACTTAGGCG
>NC_041384.1:11392334-11434172 GCF_002162155.2 Triticum dicoccoides | reverse complement strand
GGAGGTTTGCTCTCCACTCGGTAGGATTTTTCAAACTTAGGCGAGTGTCTGACTGCAGCTAAGTCCCTTCGTGGAGAACTTAGGCGAGTGCTGAACTGCAGCTAAGCCCCCGAGTGAGAGGTTTGCTCTCCACTCGGTAGGATTTTTCAAACTTAGGCGAAGCGGATTCGCAGCTAAGTCACCCACTGGGGGATTTCGGATACGAACAAAAGTGACAGCAATTATTTGGAACACTCTTATTTCTGATAAAAATGAACTTCGGGAGTTTTTCTTATTACATCTGGTTTGAGGGCGGACTCAAGCGTAAAAGGGGCGGAGAAGCTCCGCGTTCCAAGCTCGTGGTTCGTCGATCTGGCGATCAACATTGTAAAGGCGATATGCTCCATTGTGGAGGACTCTGGTGACGATGAAGGGGCCTTCCCAAGTGGGAGCAAGCTTGTGAGGCTTCTGTTGATCCACTCGGAGGACCAAATCTCCTTCCTGGAAGGCTCGACTCTTCACATTCCGGGCGTGGAATGGACGCAAGTCTTGTTGATAAATGGTCGATCTGATCATGGCCATCTCTCTCTCCTCTTCCAGGAGGTCGACTGCGTCTTGCCGGGCCTGTTCTGCTTCGTCTTTGGTGTAAAGCTCGACTCGAGGCGCGTTGTGAAGAGGATCACTCGGCAGAACTGCTTCGGCTCCATAAACCAGAAAAAATGGAGTTCTTCCAGTCGACCGGTTAGGGGTGGTCCTTAATCCCCACAGAACTGACGGAAGCTCGTCGACCCAGGCACCGGCCGCGTGCTTGAGATCACGCATTAGTCGAGGCTTTAGTCCTTTGAGGATCAGACCATTCGCTCTTTCAGCCTGTCCATTCGACTGGGGATGGGCGACCGATGCGTAGTCGACTCGAGTGCCTTGAGAGGCGCAAAAAGCTCTGAATTCGTCCGAATCAAAGTTTGACCCATTGTCAGTGATGATGCTATGCGGGACTCCATATCTGAATGTTAGCCCTCTGACAAAGTTGATGGCGGTGCGAGCATCGAGATCTTTGATGGGCTTAGCTTCAATCCATTTGGTGAACTTGTCGACTGCCACAAGCACATGAGTGAATCCACTCCTGCCCGTTCTCAGCGGACCGACCATGTCCAGGCCCCAGACAGCAAAGGGCCAGACGAGTGGAATAGTCTTCAGGGCTGATGCAGGCTTGTGTGACATGTTGGAGTAGAACTGGCACCCTCCACACTTGTCGACTATCTCTTTCGCCATCTCATTTGCTCTTGGCCAGTAAAAACCCGCTCGATATGCTTTGGCCACAATGGTCCGAGAGGACGCATGGTGACCACAGGTCCCCGAGTGGATATCATCAAGGATTATCTGACCCTCTTCCGGAGTTATGCACTTCTGTCCGACTCCAGTCGCGCTTTCTCTATACAACTGTCCCTTTATGACTGTGAAGGCCTTGGATCGGCGGACGATCTATCGAGCCTCTTCTTCGTCCTCCGGGAGTTCCTTCCTTAGGATATACACGATGTATGGCACCGTCCAGTCAGGAGTGATCGCCAAGACTTCCATGATTAGGTCGACTACAGCAGGCACTTCCACTTCAGTCGGATCTGTGGCACTTTTCGGCTGCGGGGCTTCTTCTGTGAAAGGGTCCTCTTGGACCGATGGCGAGTGGATGTGTTCCAGGAACACATTGCTGGGAATGGCTTCTCTCTTGGAGCCTATTTTCGCCAACTCGTCCGCTGCCTGATTTTTCAGTCGGGGGACGTGATGGAGCTCTAACCCCTCAAATCTCTTCTCTAGCTTTCGCACTGCATTGCAATAACCTGTCATTGCCGGGCTTCTGACGTCCCACTCCTTCATCACTTGATTAACCACCAAATCTGAGTCGCCATAGACCATGAGGCGACGGACGCCGAGTGAGATGGCCATGCGCAACCCATACAAAAGTGCCTCATATTCTGCTTCATTGTTGGAGGAATCAAAGTGAATCTGGAGAACATAACTGAGCTTGTCTCCTCGGGGGGAGACTAGGACTACCCCAGCACCGGAACCACTAAGCATCTTGGATCCATCGAAGAACATGGTCCAGTGCTCCGAGTGAACTTGAGTCGGAAGTTGCTGTTCAATCCACTCAGTGAGGAAATCTGCGATTGCTTGGGACTTGATGGCCTTCTTTGCCTCGAACTTGATATCTAAGGGAAGGAGTTCAATCGCCCACTTGGCCACTCGACCAGTTGCGTCTCTGTTATGCAGAATCTCTCACAACGGGGCATCGCTGACGACTGTAATGGAGTGGTCAGAGAAGTAATGTGCAACCTTCTTCGTGGTCATGTAAATCCCATATACAAGCTTCTGGTAGTGAGGGTATCTTTGTTTTGAAGGGGTCAAAACTTCCGACAGATAATAGACTGGGCGCTGAACTCTGAAGGCCTTTCCTTCTTCTTCCCGCTCGACCGTAAGTACTGTGCTGACGACTTGTCCTGTGGCTGCAATGTAAAGCAGCAAGGGCTCTTTGCTGATTGGGGCAGCAAGCACCGGCTGGGTGGAGAGCAGAGCTTTGAGCTCTGCAAACGCTGCATCAGCTTCTGGAGTCCACTCGAACTTGTCAGACTTCTTCATCAGTCGGTAAAGAGGCAATGCCTTTTCACCGAGACGAGAAATGAATCGACTTAAAGCAGCCAAGCAAAGCTTTTGGACATCATGCACACGTACGGGACGCTTCATCCGGAGTATAGTGCCAATTTTCTCAGGATTGGCGTCGATCCCTCGTTCGGAGATGAGAAAACCGAGTAACTTTCCACCTGGAACTCCGAATGTGCATTTTGATGGATTGAGCTTGATATCATACCTCCTCAGGTTGGCAAAGGTTTCAGCAAGGTCAGTCCGCAGGTCGGAACCCTTCCGGGACTTGACCACAATATCATCCATGTATGCCTCCACATTCCGACTGATTTGAGTGAGTAAACACTTATGAATCATTCTCATGAACGTGGCTCCGGCGTTCTTGAGGCCGAACGGCATGGTGACGTAACAGAAGCATCCGAACGGAGTGATGAAAGCTGTTTTTATCTCGTCGGGCCCATACAGACGGATCTGATGGTACCCGGAATAGGCATCCAGAAAAGACAGTCTCTCGCAGCCCGCAGTCGAGTCGACTATTTGGTCGATGCGAGGAAGAGGAAAATGATCCTTCGGGCAGGCCCGATTGACATGCTTGAAGTCAATGCACATGCGGAGCGACTTGTCCTTTTTGGGGACCATGAAGACATTGGCGAGCCACTCGGAGTGGTAAATCTCTCGGATGAACTCTGCTGCTAAGAGCCGAGCCAATTCCTCGCCAATGGCTTGCTTCTTCTAGACGGCGGACCGTCGAAGATGTTCCTTCACAGGCTTGAATTTTGGGTCGACTCGTAGGCGGTGCTCAGCCAGCCCCCTGGGAACTCCAGGCATGTCAGAGGGTTTCCATGCGAAGATATCCCAGTTCTCACGGAGGAGCTGGATGAGCGCTTCTTCCTATTTGGAGTCGAGCGTCGTTGAGATTTGAGTCGGAGCTGCGTCGGGGTCGGTCGGGTGAATGTGGACTGTTTTTGTTTCACCGGCCGACTGGAAAGCCGATTCTGAAGCAGGCTTCTTGGCTCGCAGCAATTCACTCGGATCGGCGGTCTTTTGATACTCTTTCAGCTCGACCACCGCCATCTGAGTGTCAGCGATCTTTGAGCCTTTCTGAAAGCATTCTTCCGCTTTCTTCCGGTTGCCTGTAACAGTGATCACACCTTTGGGGCCAGGCATCTTTAATTTAAGATACACGTAACATGGTCGAGCCATGAAGCGTGCGTAAGCTGGCCTGCCCAAAATGGCATGATAAGCACTCTAGAAATCCACAACCTCGAATGTCAACCTTTCCTTGCGGTAATTCTTTGAATCACCGAAAACCACATCAAGAGCAATCTGGCCGAGTGACTCGGCTTTCTTCCCAGGAATGACTCCATGGAAGCTCATGTTGCTGGTCCTGAGTCTGGACATCGGAATGCCCATTCCTTTCAAAGTCTCAGCGTACAGTATGTTCAGGCCACTGCCGCCGTCCATCAATACCTTGGTCAGTCGAGTGCCTTCGACGATTGGGTCGACCACCAAAGCTTGCCTCCCAGGGGTGGCAATGTGCGTCGGGTGATCAGACTGGTCGAATGTGATGGCGGTCTGCGACCACTTCAGGTAATTGGGTGTTGCCGGGGCAACCATGTTCACTTTGCGGTTGATGACTTTCAATCGACTCTTGCTTTCAATGTCAGCAAAAATCATCAGAGTGGAATTGACTTGAGGGTACCCACCATCACTGTCTTCCTTGTCCTCAATCATCAGTGGCTCTTTTTCCTTGTCTTTGGGCTGCTTGCCCTGGAACTGCTGGATCAGGAGCCGGCACTGTCGAGTGGTATGCTTTGGATAAATAAAATTACCCTCTTCATCTTTTTTGGTGTGGATGTGACATGGCAGGTCCAGAACATCATTCCCATCTTGATCTTTGACTTTCTTGGGCTTCCAGGTGCCCTTGGGTTTCCCCTTGAAGTTTCCCTGGGCTACGGCCTGGGCCTCCCCAGGAGCAGCTGGCTCGGCCTTCCGCTTCTGTTTGCGTCTGGAATTTCCTCCGGTTTCTTGGGCGACTGACTTGAGCTTGCCGCTTTGGAGTCGGTCTTCGTCCTCTCCATTGGCGTATTTGGTGGCGATCTCCATCATCCGATTCAGAGACATTTCTCCAGTTCGACCGAACTTCAGGTTCAACTCTCTGTATTTAACACCCTCTTTGAAAGCGCAAACTGCTTGATGGTCTGGCACATTTTCAACTGTGTGGTGCAGCGTGATCCACCTTTGGATGTAATCCCTCAGTGTTTCATTCGGCTTCTGCACGCAAGACCGCAATTCTGTGAGGCCTGCAGGTCGTTTGCATGTTCCTTCAAAGGTCATGATAAACACTCGGGAGAGGTCCTCCCAGGTGTAAATACTGCTGGGCGCCAACTGATTCAGCCATGCCCTGGCTGAGCCCTCCAACATGAGGGGCAAATGTTTCATGGCCACCTCATCATTGCCACCGCCAATCTGTACAGCCACTCGGTAATCTTCGAGCCAAGTGTCAGGCTTGGACTCACCGGTGAATTTGCTGACTCCAGTCGCCAGCCTGAAATTGGGAGGAATCACTGCGGCCCTGATGGCTCGACTGAAACATTCTGGCCCTGAAGCATGTACTCTACTGTTGGTGGGCGCGTCTCTGTTGCGGCCTCCTCTGTGAGCCATGTTCCTGTCAACCAAGCCTTGAACAAGGATAGATCTCGCATCAAAGCCTGGGTCTCTGGGGTCGACTGGAACCCTCTGCCCAACGCTATGAGGGCATCTGTCATCCTGCCGTCGAGGCGCATACGACTCACTCCTCGGGGGAGGGGTGGGCACTCGACGCCGATCATTATGACCGAGTCGGTGGTCATACTGCTCATCTCTCCTGTACTGATCACGCCGATCGTCTCGCCCCTCACGCCTCAGGGGCGATCTCGGACTGTGAGCCGACTGGACTGTTTTTGATGCAACGGATCGACTGTGGATCCTGTTCCGCGACTGTGAGACGGCGGAATTCTGATTTCCCGCCGCCCAGAGCAACGCTCTGATCTGCAACAAGCCTCTGCCAGCTTCCGACTAGGAGGGCTCAATCGACTCCGCTATACGAGCCGCAGCGGCCAAATTCTGAACCGGGGTTCGGTATACCTGCGGTGGCGGGAAGAGCTGACGTCGACTGGACTCGGGAGCTCGCTGACGTCGACTGGACTCTTGAGCCCGCTGACGCGCTTGCTCGTCGATCAACTGCTGGAGATTCTCCAGTCGGGTGCGCTCGGCCAGGTTAGCCAAGCGCGCGTCCTCCAAGGCCCGGGCCTCAGGGGTTTCCCCAACAATAGGAGTGTGGAGCGCGTCCATGCTCCTACGGCAAAGCTCCTCTCGCTGCAATGACGTGAGGGGTTCGGGACGGTACTCATCATGGGGACACGACGGGTCGCCCCACCCGCGCCTCCGTCAGCGCGAGGGAATCTGGGAGGACTGTGTGCCCCCTTGACCGCCAGGACCTCAGCCGCTGGGTCGCTGCTGTCGCACTCGGATGTCGTCTCCGCGGAACCAGTCGACAGGTCGAACAGGCCGTAGAGCGATTCGTCGGGCTCGATTGCCGCGACTTGCGGGGCCGCCGACTGGTGGGCAACGGCATGCCTCACCCACCGCTGAAGCCTCGATCTGCCTGAGCGCTTGCGCTGGCGGGAGGTGAGGTGGGGAGATGAAACGGGAACCGATTGGTACTGGGTCGACGGCTGTCGTAGGAGAACGCCACGAACGCACGCGCGAAAGTGCGTTGCGCCACGGACGGGGAGCGCGTCGACGTCGAGCGGCGCCTCCTAAAGCCAGGCGGAGTCATCGGCGATGAAGGTCAGCGCGCCGAGACAGATCTCGCGGCCCTCCATCGATGCTTCGCAGGAAACCATGATCAAATGGATCGGAAAGAAAGCAACTTCACCAATTAGGCGCTAAGACTCCTGCCCCAAGGTGGGCGCCAACTGTCGTGGTTCTAAGCCTGACAGTAATGTAGGGGGGTGTGTATGAAGAGGCTAGATCTTAGCTATTGGGAAGTTGTAACACGCAAGGTTTACGAGTGCAGGCCCTTCTCAGAGGAAGTAACAGCCCTACGTCTCGGTGCCCGGAGGCAGTCGATTGGATTATGAGCGTGTAGATAACAGGGGTGCGAACCCTTCATACTGAGGAGGGGGGTGGCTTATATAGAATTCGCTGGCCCCCTCCTGCCCTCAGTAATACAGGGTTTTAAGGTACATTTAAGGTTGGGCGTTACTGGTAACGCTCGTAATAAAGTGCTATAATGACCATAATGACCATAAAGACTGCTAAGTGGCCGCCCGTTTGCCTGCGGAGTGGCTTTAGGTCTTCAGGCAGTCGAGTGATAGTTGTTTGGTCGAGTGATAGCTTCTTGGTCGAGTGTCTTGAATCTGTCGAGTGAGATACCTTCAAGTCGATTGGAAAGTAGCCTCTTCTAGGGACATCCTTGGGTAGGGCTCCTTAGACGGGTCCGTGTCCCTACCCTAGGTACGTAGCTTCATCACTGGCCGCCCCTCCTCTTCTCCCACTAGGGCCCATGAGGCCCAATAAACTCCCCGGGAGGTTTCGGTAACCCACCGGTACTCCAGTATATACCCGAAACCTCCCGGAACCCTTCCGGTGTCCAAACATAGTCATCCATTATATCAATCTTTACGTCTCGACCATTTCGAGACTCCTCGTCATGTCCGTGATCATATCCGGGACTCCAAACTACCTTCCGTACATCAAAACACAACAACTCATAATACCGATCATCACCGAACTTTAAGCATGTGGACCCTACGGGTTCGAGAACTATGTAGACATGACCGAGGCACGTCTCTGGTCAATAACCAATAGCGGAACCTGGATGCTCATATTGGCTCCTACATATTCTACGAAGATCTTTATCAGTCAAACCGCATAACAACATACGTTGTTCCCTTTGTCATCGTATGTTACTTGCCCGAGATTCGATCGTCGGTATCTCAATACCAAGTTCAATCTCGTTACCGGCAAGTCTCTTTACTCGTTCCATAATACATCATCCCGCAACTAACTCATTAGTTATAACGCTTGCAAGGCTTATAGTGATGTGCATTACCGAGAGGGCCCAGAGATACCTCTCCGACAATCGGAGTGACAAATCCTAGTCTTGATCTATGCCAACTCAACAAGTGTTGGGGAACGTAGTAATTTCAAAAAAATTCCTACGCACATGCAAGATCATGGTGATGCATAGCAACGAGAGGGGAGAGTGTTGTCTACGTACCCTCGTAGACCGAAGCAGAAGCGTTGACGCAACGTAGAGGAAGTAGTCGTACGTCCTCTCGGTCCAACCGATCCAAGTACCGTTACTCTGGCACCTCCGAGTTCTTGACACACGTACAGCTCGATGACGCACCCCGGGCTCCGATCCAGCAAAGCTTCGGGGAGGAGTTACGTCAGCACGATGGCGTGGTGACGATCTTGATGTTTAACCATCGCAGGGCTTCACCTAAGCACCGCTACAATATGATCGAGGTGTAATATCGTGGAGGGGGGCACCGCACACGGCTAAGGAACGATCACGAAGATCAACTTGTGTATCCTAGGGTGCCCCCTTGCCCCCGTATATAAAGGAGCCAAGGGGGGTGCGGCCAGCCCTAGTAGGAGGCGCGCAGGAGGAGTCCTATTCCTACCGGGAGTAGGACTCCCCTCCCTTTCCTTGTCCAAGTAGGAGAGGGGGAAGGAAGGAAGAGAGGAGAGGAAGGAAAGGGGGGGCGCCGCCCCTCCCTCCTTGTCCAATTCGGACTAGGGGGAGAGGGGGCGCGCGGCCTGCCCTGGCTGCCTTTCCTCTTCTCCACTTTAGGCCCATGAGGCCCATTAACCCCCCGGGGGGTTCCGGTAACCCCCCGGTTCTCCGTTTTTATCCAAAACTTCCCCGGAACACTTCCGGTGTCCGAATATAGCCGTCCAATATATCAATCTTTATGTCTCAACCATTTCGAGACTCCTCGTTATGTCCGTGGTCATATCCGGGACTCCGAACAACCTTCGGTACATCAAAATACATAAACTCATAATGAAACTGTCATCGTAACTTTAAGCGTGCGGACCCTACGGTTCGAGAACAATGTAGACATGACCGAGACACGTCTCCGGTCAATAACCAATAGCGGGACCTGGATGCCCATATTGGCTCCTACATATTCTACGAAGATCTTTATCGGTCAGACCGCATAACTACATATGTTGTTCCCTTTGTCATCGGTATGTTACTTGCCCGAGATTCGATCGTCGGTATCCAATACCTAGTTCAATCTCGTTACCGGCAAGTCTCTTTACTCGTTCCGTAATACATCATCTCACAACTAACATATTAGTTGCAATGCTTGCAAGGCTTATGTGATGTGTATTACCGAGAGGGCCCAGAGATACCTCTCCATCAAACGGAGTGACAAATCCTAATCTCGAAATACGCCAACCCAACATGTACCTTTGGAGACACCTGTAGAGCTCATTTATAATCACCCAGTTACGTTGTGACATTTGGTAGCACACAAAGTGTTCCTCCGGTAAATGGGAGTTGCATAATCTCATAGTCATAGGGACATGTATAAGTCATGAAGAAAGCAATAGCAACATACTAAACGATCGGGTGCTAAGCTAATGGAATGGGTCATGTCAATCAAATCATTCAACTAATGATGTGATCCCGTTAATCAAATAACAACTCTTTGTCTATGGTTTAGGAAACACAACCATCTTTGATTAATGAGCTAGTCAAGTAGAGGCATACTAGCGACACTTTGTTTGTCTATGTATTCACACATGTATTATGTTTCCGGTTAATACAATTCTAGTATGAATAATAAACATTTATCATGATATAAGGAAATAAACAATAACTTTATTATTGCCTCTAGGGCATATTTCCTTCAGTCTCCCACTTGCACTAGAGTCAATAATCTAGATTACACAGTAATGATTCTAACACCCATGGAGCCTTGGTGTTGATCATGTTTTGCTCGTGGAAGAGGCTTAGTCAACGGGTCTGCTACATTCAGATCCGTATGTATCTTGCAAATTTCTATGTCTCCCACCTGGACTAGATCCCGGATGGAATTGAAGCGTCTCTTGATGTGCTTGGTTCTTTTGTGAAATCTGGATTTCTTTGCCAAGGCAATTGCACAACTATTGTCACAAAAGATTTTCATTGGACCCGATGCACTAGGTATGACACCTAGATCGGATATGAACTCCTTCATCCAGACTCCTTCATTTGCTGCTTCCGAAGCAGCTATGTACTCCGCTTCACATGTAGATCCCGCCACGACGCTTTGTTTAGAACTGCACCAACTGACAGCTCCATCGTTTAATGTAAACACGTATCCGGTTTGCGATTTAGAATCGTCCGGATCAGTGTCAAAGCTTGCATCAACGTAACCGTTTACGATGAGCTCTTTGTCACCTCCATATACGAGAAACATATCCTTAGTCCTTTTCAGGTACTTCAGGATGTTCTTGACCGCTGTCCAGTGATCCACTCCTGGATTACTTTGGTACCTCCCTACTAAACTTATAGCAAGGCACACATCAGGTCTGGTACACAGCATTGCATACATGATAGAGCCTATGGCTGAAGCATAGGGAACATCTTTCATTTTCTATCTATCTTCTGCAGTGGTCGGGCGTTGAGTCTGACTCAACTTCACACCTTGTAACACAGGCAAGAACCCTTTCTTTGCTTGATCCATTTTGAACTTCTTCAAAATCTTGTCAAGGTATGTGCTTTGTGAAAGTCCAATTAAGCATCTTGATCTATCTCTATAGATCTTTATGCCTAATATGTAAGCAGCTTCACCGAGGTCTTTCATTGAAAAATTCTTATTCAAGTATCCCTTTATGCTATCCAGAAATTCTATATCATTTCCAATCAGTAATATGTCATTCACATATAATATCAGAAATGCTACAGAGCTCCCACTCACTTTCTTGTAAATACAGGCTTCTACGAAAGTCTGTATAAAACCAAATGCTTTGATCACACTATCAAAGCATTTATTCCAACTCCGAGAGGCTTGCACCAGTCCATAAATGGATCGCTGGAGCTTGCACACTTTGTTAGCTCCCTTTGGATCGACAAAACCTTCCGGTTGCATCATATACAACTCTTCTTCCAGAAATCCATTCAGGAATGCAGTTTTTACATCCATCTGCCAAATTTCATAATCATAAAATGCGGCAATTGCTAACATGATTCGTACAGACTTAAGCATCGCTACGGGTGAGAAGGTCTCATCGTAGACAACCCCTTGAACTTGTCGAAAACCTTTTGCGACAAGTCGAGCTTTGTAGACAGTAGTATTACCGTCAGCCTCAGTCTTCTTCTTGAAGATCCATTTATTCTCAATTGCTTGCCGATCATTGGGCAAGTCAACCAAAGTCCATACTTTGTTCTCATACATGGATCCCATCTCAGATTTCATGGCTTCAAGCCATTTTGCGGAATCTGGGCTCACCATCGCTTCTTCATAGTTCGTAGGTTCATCATGACCTAGCAGCATGATTTCCAGAACAGGATTACCGTACCACTCTGGCGCGGTTCTCATTCTGGTTGATCTACGAGGTTCAGTAGTATCTTGTCCTGAAGTTTCATGATCATTATCATTAGCTTCCTCACTAATTGGTGTAGGTGTCGCAGAAACAGTTTTCTGTGATGTACTACTTTCCAATAAGGGAGCAGGTACAGTTACCTCATCAAGTTCTACTTTCCTCCCACTCACATCTTTCGAGAGAAACTCCTTCTCCAGAAAATTTCCGAATTTAGCAACAAAAGTCTTGCCTTCGGATCTGTGATAGAAGGTGTATCCAATAGTTTCCTTTGGATATCCTATGAAGACACATTTCTCTGATTTGGGTTCGAGCTTATCAGGTTGAAGCTTTTTCACATAAGCATCACAGCCCCAAACTTTCAGAAACGACAACTTTGGTTTCTTGCCAAACCATAGTTCATAAGGCATCGTCTCAACGGATTTCGATGGTGCCCTATTCAACGTGAATGCGGTCGTCTTTAAAGCATAACCCCAAAATGATAGCGGTAAATCAGTAAGAGACATCATAGATCGCACCATATCTAGTAAAGTACGATTACGACGTTCGGACACACCATTACGCTGTGGTGTTCCGAGTGGCGTGAGTTGCGAAACTATTCCGCATTGCTTCAAATGTACACCAAACTCGTAACTCAAATATTCTCCTCCATGATCAGATCGTAGAAACTTTATTTTCTTGTTGTGATGATTTTCAACTTCACTCTGAAATTCTTTGAACTTTTCAAATGTTTCAGACTTATGTTTCATTAAGTAGATATACCCATATCTGCTTAAGTCATCTGTGAAGGTGAGAAAATAACGATATCCGCCACGAGCCTCAATATTCATCGGACCACATACATCTGTATGTATGATTTCCAACAAATTTGTTGCTCTCTTCATAGTACCGGAGAACGGTGTTTTAGTCATCTTGCCCATGAGGCACGGTTCGCAAGTACCAAGTGATTCATAATCAAGTGGTTCCAAAAGTCCATCAGTATGGAGTTTCTTCATGCGCTTTACACCGATATGACCTAAACGGTAGTGCCACAAATAAGTTGCACCATCATTATCAACTCTGCATCTTTTGGTTTCAACATTATGAATATGTGTATCACTACTATCGAGATTCAATCAGAATAGACCACTCTTCAAGGGTGCATGACCATAAAAGATATTACTCATATAAATAGAACAACCATTATTCTCTGATTTAAATGAATAACCGTCTCGCATTAAACAAGATCCAGATATAATGTTCATGCTCAACGCTGGCACCAAATAACAATTATTTAGGTCTAATACTAATCCCGAAGGTAGATGTAGAGGTAGCGTGCCGACCGCGATCACATCGACTTTGGAACCGTTTCCCACGCGCATCGTCACCTTGTCCTTAGCCAATCTTCGCTTAATTCGTAGTCCCTGTTTCGAGTTGCAAATATTAGCAACAGAACCAGTATCAAATACCCAGGTGCTACTGCGAGCATTAGTAAGGTACACATCAATAACATGTATATCACATATACCTTTGTTCACCTTGCCATCCTTCTTATCCGCCAAATACTTGGGGCAGTTCTGCTTCCAGTGACCAGTCTGCTTGCAGTAGAAGCACTTAGTTTCAGGCTTAGGTCCAGACTTGAGTTTCTTCTCTTGAGCGGCAACTTGCTTGTCATTCTTCTTGAAGTTCCCCTTCTTCTTCCCTTTGCCCTTTTTCTTGAAACTAGTGGTCTTGTTGACCATCAACACTTGATGCTCCTTTTTGATTTCTACCTCCGCAGCTTTCAGCATTGCGGAGAGCTCGGGAATAGTCGTATTCATCCCTTGCATATTATAGTTCATCACGAAGCTCTTGTAGCTTGGTGGCAGTGATTGGAGAATTTTGTCAATGACGCAATCATCTGGAAGATTAACTCCCATCTGAATCAAGTGATTATTATACCCAGACATTTTGAGTATATGCTCACTGACAGAACTGTTCTCCTCCATCTTGCAGCTATAGAACTTATTGGAGACTTCATATCTCTCAATCCGGGCATTTGCTTGAAATATTAACTTCAACTCCCGGAACATCTCATATGCTCCATGACGTTCAAAACGTCATTGAAGTCGCGATTCTAAGCCGTAAAGCATGGCACACTGAACTATTGAGTAGTCATCAGCTTTGCTTTGCCAGACGTTCATAACATCTGGTGTTGCTCCAGCAGCAGGCCTGGCACCCAGCGGTGCTTCCAGGACGTAATTCTTCTGTGCAACAATGAGGATAATCCTCAAGTTACGGACCCAGTCCGTGTAATTGCTACCATCATCTTTCAACTTTGCTTTCTCAAGGAACGCATTAAAATTCAACGGAACAATAGCACGGGCCATCTATCTACAATCAAACATACATAAGCAAGATACTATCAGGTACTAAGTTCATGATAAATTTAAGTTCAATTAATCAAATTACTTAAAGAACTCCCACTTAGATAGACATCCCTCTAATCCTCTAAGTGATCACGTGATCCAAATCAACTAAACCACGTCCGATCATCACGTGAGATGGAGTAGTTTCATTGGTGAACATCACTATGTTGATCATATATACTATATGATTCACGCTCGACCTTTCGGTCTCCGTGTTCCGAGGCCATATCTGCATATGCTTGGCTCGTCAAGTATAACCTGAGTATTCCGCGTGTGCAACTGTTTTGCACTCGTTGTATTTGAACGTAGAGCCTATCACACCCGATCATCACGTGGTGTCTCAGCACGAAGAACTTTCGCAACGGTGCATACTCAGGGAGAACACTTCTTGATAATTTTAGTGAGAGATCATCTTATAATGCTACCGTCAATCAAAGCAAGATAAGATGCATAAAAGATAAACATCACATGCAATCAATATAAGTGATATGATATGGCCATCATCATCTTGTGCCTGTGATCTCCATCTCCGAAGCACCGTCATGATCACCATCTTCACCGGCGCGACACCTTGATCTCCATCGTAGCATCGTTGTCGTCTCGCCAATCTTATGCTTACACGACTATCGCTACCGCTTAGTGATAAAGTAAAGCATTACAGCGCGATTGCATTGCATACAATAAAGCGACAACCATATGGCTCCTGCCAGTTGCCGATAACTCGGTTACAAAACATGATCATCTCATACAATAAAATTTAGCATCATGTCTTGACCATATCACATCACAACATGCCCTGCAAAAACAAGTTAGACGTCCTCTAGTTTGTTTGTTGCAAGTTTTACGTGGCTGCTACGGCCTTAAGCAAGAACCAATCTTACCTACGCATCAAAACCACAACGATAGTTTGTCAAGTTGATGCCATTTTAACCTTCGCAAGGACCGGGCGTAGCCACACTCGGTTCAACTAAAGTTGGAGAAACAGTCACCCGCAAGCCACCTATGTGCAAAGCACGTCGGGAGAACCGGTCTCGCGTAAGCGTACACGTAATGTCGGTCCGGGCCGCTTCATCCAACAATACCGCCGAACCAAAGTATGACATGCTGGTAGGCAGTATGACTTATATCGCCCACAACTAACTTGTGTTCTACTCGTGCATATAACATCAAACCATAAAACCTAGGCTCGGATGCCACTGTTGGGGAATGTAGTAATTTCAAAAAAATTCCTACGCACACGCAAGATCATGGTGATGCATAGCAACAAGAGGGGAGAGTGTTGTCTACGTACCCTCGTAGACCAAAGCGGAAGCGTTGACGCAACATAGAGGAAGTAGTCGTACGTCCTCGCGGTCCAACCGATCCAAGTACCGTTACTCCGGCACCTCCGAGTTCTTGACACACGTACAACTCGATGACGCACCCCGGGCTCCGATCCAGCAAAGCTTCGGGGAGGAGTTACGTCAGCACGATGGCGTGGTGACGATCTTGATGTTTAACCGTCGCAGGGCTTCGCCTAAGCACCGCTACAATATGATCGAGGTGTAATATCGTGGAGGGGGGCACCGCACACGGCTAAGGAACGATCACGAAGATCAACTTGTGTATCCTAGGGTGCCCCCTTGCCCCCGTATATAAAGGAGCCAAGGGGGGTGCGGCCGGCCCTAGTAGGAGGCGCGCAGGAGGAGTCCTACTCCTACCGGGAGTAGGACTCCCCTCCCTTTCCTTGTCCAAGTAGGAGAGGGGGAAGGAAGGAAGAGAGGAGAGGAAGGAAAGGGGGGGCGCCGTTGTCCAATTCGGACTAGGGGGAGAGGGGGCACGGCCTGCCCTGGCTGCCTTTCCTCTTCTCCACTTTAGGCCCATGAGGCCCATTAACCCCGCGGGGGTTCCGGTAACCCCCCGGTTCTCCGGTTTTATCCGAAACTTCCCCAGAACACATCCGGTGTCCGAATATAGCCGTCCAATATATCAATCTTTATCTCTCGACCATTTCGAGACTCCTCGTTATGTCCGTGATCATATCCAGGACTCCGAAAAACCTTCGGTACATCAAAATACATAAACTCATAATGAAACTGTCATCGTAACTTTAAGCGTGCGGACCCTATGGTTCGAGAACAATGTAGACATGACCGAGACACGTCTCCAGTTAATAACCAATAGCGGGACCTGGATGCCCATATTGGCTCCTACATATTCTACGAAGATCTTTATTGGTCAGACCGCATAACTACATATGTTGTTCCCTTTGTCATCGGTATGTTACTTGCCCGAGATTCGATCGTCGGTATCCAATACCTAGTTCAATCTCGTTACCGGCAAGTATCTTTACTCGTTCCGTAATACATCATCTCGCAACTAACATATTAGTTGCAATGCTTGCAAGGCTTATGTGATGTGTATTACCGAGAGGGCCCAGAGATACCTCTCCGTCAAATGGAGTGGCAAATCCTAATCTTGAAATACTCCAACCCAACATGTACCTTTGGAGACACCCGTAGAGCTCCTTTATAATCACCTAGTTACGTTGTGACGTTTGGTAGCACACAAAGTGTTCCTCCGGTAAAGGGGAGTTGCATAATCCCATAGTCATAGGAACATGTATAAGTCATGAAGAAATCAATAGCAACATACTAAACGATCGGGTGCTAAGCTAATGGAATGGGTCATGTCAATTAGATCATTCAACTAATGATGTGATCCCGTTAATCAAATAATAACTCTTTGTCTATGGTTTAGGAAACACAACCATCTTTGATTAACGAGCTAGTCAAGTAGAGGCATACTACCGACACTTTGTTTGTCTATGTATTCACACATGTATTATGTTTCCGGTTAATACAATTCTAGCATGAATAATAAACATTTATCATGATATAAGGAAATAAATAATAACTTCATTATTGCCTCTAGGGCATATTTCCTTCAACAATTACCTTCGGAGACACCTGTAGAGCACCTTTAAAATCACCCAGTTACGTTGTGACGTTTGGTAGCACACAAAGTGTTCCTCCGGTATTTGGGAGTTGCATAGTCTCACAGTCATAGGAACATGTATAAGTCATGAAGAAAGCAATAGCAACATAATAAACGGTCAAGTGCTAAGCTAACAGAATGGGTCAAGTCAATCACATCATTCTCTAATGATGTCATCCAGTTAATCAAATGACAACTCATGTCTAAGGTTAGGAAACATAACCATCTTTGATTAACGAGCTAGTCAAGTAGAGGCATACTAGTGACACTCTGTTTGTCTATATATTCACACATGTACTAAGTTTCCGGTAAATACAATTCTAGCATGAATAATAAACATTTATCATGACATAAAGGAAATAAATAATAACTTTATTATTGCCTCTAGGGCATATTTCCTTCAGTCTCCCACTTGCACTAGAGTCAATAATCTAGATTACACAGTAATGACTCTAACACCCATGGAGTCTTGGTGATGATCATGTTTTGCTCGCGAGAGAGGCTTAGTCAACGGGTCTGCAACATTCAGATCCGTATGTATCTTGCAAATCTCTATGTCCCCACCCTGGACTTGATCATGGATGGAATTGAAGCATCTCTTGATGTGCTTGGTTCTCTTGTGAAATCTGGATTCTTTTGCCAAGGCAATTGCACCAGTATTGTTACAATAGATTTTCATTGGACGCGATGCACTATGTATGACACCTAGATCTGATATGAACTCCTTCATCCAGACTCCTTCATTTGCTGCTTCCGAAATAGCTATGTACTCCGCTTCACACGTACATCCCGCCACGACACTTTGTTTAGAACTGCTCCAACTGACAGCTCCACCGTTCAATATAAACACGTATCCGGTTTGCGATTTAGAATCGTCCGGATCAGTGTCAAAGCTTGCATCAACATAACCATTTACGACGAGCTCTTTGTCACCTCCATAAATGAGAAACATATCCTTAGTCCTTTTCAGGCATTTCAGGATGTTCTTGACCGTTGTCCAGTGATCCACTCCTAGATTACTTTGGTACCTCCATGCTAAACTAATAGCAAGGCACACATCAGGTCTGGTACACAGCATTGCATACATGATAGAGCCTATGGCTGAAGCATAGGGAACATCTTTCATTTTCTCTCTATCTTCTGCAGTGGTCAGGCATTGAGTCTTACTCAACTTCACACCTTGTAACGCAGGCAAGAAACCTTTCTTTGCCTGATCCATTTTGAACTTCTTCAAAACTTTGTCAAGGTATGTGCTTTGTGAAAGTCCAACTTAAGCATCTTGATCTATCTCTATAGATCTTGGTGCCTAATATATATAAGCAGCTTCACCGAGGTCTTTCATTGAAAAACTCTTATTCAAGTATCCTTTTATGCTATCCAGAAATTCTATATCATTTCCAAACAACAATATGTCATCCACATATAAGATTAGAAATGCTACAGAGCTCCCACTCACTTTCTTGTAAATACAGGCTTCTCCAAAAGTCTGTATAAAACCATATACTTTGATCACACAATAAAAATGTTTATTCCAACTCCGAGAGGCTTGCATCAGTCCATAAATGGATCGTTGGAGCTTGCACACTTTGTTAGCACCCTTTGGATCGATAAAACCTTCAGGTTGCATCATATACAACTCTTCTTCCAGAAATCCATACAAGAATGCAGTCTTTACATCCATTTGCCAAATTTCATAATCATAAAATGCGGCAATTGCTAACATGATTCGGACGAACTAAAGCATCGCTACGGGTGAGAAGGTCTCATCGTAGTCAACTCCTTGAACTTGTCGAAAACCTTTTGCAACAAGTTGATCTTTGTAGACAGTAACATTACCATCAGCGTCTATCTTCTTCTTGAAGATCCATTTATTCTCGATGGCTTGCCAATCATCGGGCAAGTCAACCAAAGTCCACACTTTGTTCTCATACATGGATCCCATCTCAGATTTCATGGCCTCAAGCCATTTTGTGGAATCTGGGCTCATCATCGCTTCCTCATAGTTCGTAGGTTCGTCATGGTCCAGTAACATGACCTCCAGAACAGGATTACCATACCACTCTGGTGTGGATCTTACTCTGGTTGACATACGAGGTTCGGTAGTAACTTGATCTGAAGTTTCATGATCATTATCATTAGCTTCCTCACTAATTGGTGTAGGTGTCACAGGAACCAGTTTTTGTGATGAACTACTTTCCAATAAGGGAGCAGGTACAGTTACCTCATCAAGTTCTACTTTCCTCCCACTCACTTCTTTCGAGAGAAACTCCTTCTCTAGAAAGGATCCATTCTTAGCAACGAAAGTCTTGCCTTCGGATCTGTGATAGAAGGTGTACCCAACTGTCTCTTTTGGGTATCCTATGAAGACACATTTCTCCAATTTGGGTTTGAGCTTATCAGGTTCAAGCTTTTTCACATAAGCATCGCAGCCCCAAACTTTAAGAAACAACAACTTTGGTTTCTTGCCAAACCACAGTTCATAAGGAGTCATCTCAACGGATTTAGATGGTCCCCTATTTAACGTGAATGCAGCCGTCTCTAAAGCATAACCCCAAAACGATAGCGGTAAATTAGTAAGAGACATCATAGATCGCACCATATCTAGTAAAGTACGATTACGGCATTCGGACACACCATTACGCTGTGGTGTTCCGGGTGGCGTGAGTTGCGAAACTATTCCGCATTGTTTCAAATGAAGACTAAACTCGTAACTCAAATATTCTCCTCCACGATCAGATCGTAAAAACTTTATTTTCTTGTTACGATGATTTTCCACTTCACTCTGAAATTGTTTGAACTTTTCAAATGTTTCAGACTTATGTTTCATCAAGTAGATATACCCATATCTGCTCAAATCATCTGTGAAGGTGAGAAAATAACGATACCCTCTGCGAGCCTCAACATTCATCGGACCACATACATTAGTATGTATGATCTCCAACAAATCTGTTGCTCGTTCCATTCTTCCGGAGAATGGTGTTTTAGTCATCTTGCCCATGAGGCATGGTTCACAAGTACCAAGTGATTCATAATCAAGTGATTCCAAAATTCCATCGGAATGGAGTTTCTTCATGCGCTTTGCACCAATATGACCCAAACGGCAGTGCCACAAATAAGTTGCACTATCATTATCAACTCTGCATCTTTTAGCTTCAATACTATGAATATGTGTATCTCCACTATTGAGATTCAAAAAGAATAGACCAATCTTCAAGGGTGCATGACCATAAAAGATATTACTCGTATAAATAGAAGAACCATTATTCTCTGATTTAAATGAATAACCGTCTCTCATCAAACAAGATCCAGATATAATGTTCATGCTCAACGCTGGAACCAAATAACAATTATTCAGGTCTAAAACTAATCCCGAAGGTAGATGTAGAGGTAGCGTGCCGACCGCGATCACATCGACTTTGGAACCATTTCCCACGCGCATCGTCACCTCATCCTTAGCCAATCTTCGCTTAATCTGTAGTCCCTGTTTCGAGTTGCAAATATTAGCAACAGAACTAGTATCAAATACCCAGGCACTACTGTGAGAATTAGTAAGGTACACATCAGTGACATGTATATCACGTATACCTTTGTTCACCTTGCCATCCTTCTTATCCGCCAAATACTTGGGGCGGTTCCGCTTCCAGTGGCCAGTCTGCTTGCAGTAGAAGCACTCAGTCTCAGGCTTAGGTCCAGACTTGGGTTTCTTCTCCTGAAGAGCAACTTGTTTGCCTTTCTTCTTGAAGTTCCCCTTCTTCTTCCCTTTACCCTTTTTCTTGAAACTGGTGGTTTTGTTGGCCATCAACACTTGATGCTCCTTCTTGATTTCTACCTCCGCAGCCTTTAGCATTGCGAAGAGCTCGGGAATCGTCTTATCCATCCATTGCATGTTATAGTTCATCACGAAGCTCTTGTAACTTGGTGGTAGTGATTGAAGAATTCTGTCAATAACACAATCATCCGGAAGATTAACTCCCAGTTGAATCAAGTGATTGTTATACCCAGACATTCTGAGTATATACTCACTGACAACACTATTCTCCTCCATCTTGCAGCTGTAGAACTTATTGGAGACTTCATATCTCTCAATCCGGGCATTTGCTTGAAATATTAACTTCAACTCCTGGAACATCTCATATGCTCCATGACGTTCAAAACATCGTTTGAAGTCCCGGTTCTAAGCCATAAAGCATGGCACACTGAACTATCGAGTAGTCATCAGCTTTGCTTTGCCAGACGTTCATAACATCTGGTTCAGCTCCTGCAGCAGGTTAGGCACCTAGCGGTGCTTCCAGGACGTAATTCTTAAATGCAGCAATGAGGATAATCCTCAAGTTACGGACCCAGCCCGTGTAATTGCTACCATCATCTTTCAACTTTGCTTTCTCAAGGAATGCATTAAAATTTAACGGAACAAAAACACAGGCCATATATCTACAACAACATAGATATGCAAAATACTATCAGGTACAAATTCATGATAAATTAAAGTTCAGTTAATCAAATTATTAAAGAACTCCCACTTAGATAGACATCCCTCTAATCACCTAAGTGATCACATGATCCATATCAACTAAACCATGTCCGGTCATCACGTGAGATGGAGTAGTTTTCAATGGTGAACATCACTATGTTGATCGTATCTACTATATGATTCACGCTCGACCTTTCGGTCTCAGTGTTTCGAGGCCATATCTGCATATGCTAGGCTCATCAAGTTTAATCTGAGTATTCTGCATGTGCAAAACTGGCTTGCACCCGTTGTATGTGAACGTAGAGCTTATCACACCCGATCATCATGTGGTGTCTCGGCACGACAAACTTTTGCAACGCTGCATACTCAGGGAGAACACTTGTACCTTGAAATTTAGTGAGAGATCATCTTATAATGCTACCGTCGATCTAAGCAAAATAAGATGCACAAAAGATAAACATCACATGCAATCAATATATGTGATATGATATGGCCATCGTCATCTTGTGCCTGTGATCTCCATCTCCAAAGCACCGTCATGATCACCATCATCACCGGCGCGACACCTTGATCTCCATCGTAGCATCGTTGTCATCTCACCAAGTATTGCTTCTACGACTATCGCTATCGCTTAGTGATAAAGTAAAGCAATTACAGGGCGATCACATTGCATACAATAAAGCGACAACCATATGGCTCCTGCCAGTTACCGATAACTCTGTTACAAACATGATCATCTCATATAATAAAATTTAGCATCATGCCTTGACCATATCACATCAGAACATGCCCTGCAAAAACAAGTTAGACGTCCTCTACTTTGTTGTTGCAAGTTTTACGTGGCTGCTACGGGCTGAGCAAGAACCGTTCTTACCTACGCATCAAAACTACAATGATAGTTTGTCAAGTTAGTGTTGTTTTAACCTTCTCAAAGACCGGGCGTAGCCACCCTCGATTCAACTAAAGTTGGAGAAACTGACACCCGCTAGTCACCTGTGTGCAAAGCACAGCGGTAAAACCAGTCTCGCGTAAGCGTACGCGTAATGTCGGTCCGGGCCGCTTCATCCAACAATACCGCCGAACCAAAGTGTGACATGCTGGTAAGCAGTATGACTTATATCGCCCACAGCTCACTTGTGTTCTACTCGTGCATATAGCATCTACGCATAAACCTGGCTCGGATGCCACAGTTTGGTAACGTAGTAATTTTAAAAAAAATCCTACGCACACGCAAGATCATGGTAATGCATAGCAACGAGAGGGGAGAGTGTGTCCACGTACCCTCGTAGAATGAAAGCGGAAGCGTTAGAACAACGCGGTTGATGTAGTCGTACGTCTTCATGATCCGGCCGATCCAAGTACCGAACGCACGGCACCTCCGAGTTCAGCACACGTTCAACTCGATGACGTCCCGCGAGCTCCGATCCAGCAGAGCTTCACCGGAGAGTTTCGTTAGCACGACAGCATGATGACGGTGATGATGATGCTACCGACGCAGGGCTTCGCCTAAGCATGGCTACGATATTATCGAGGTGGATTATGGTGGAGGGGGCACCGCACACGGCTAAGAGATCAATAGATCAATGGTTGTGTCTCCAAGGGGTACCCCCCCTCCCCGTATATAAAGGAGTGGAGGAGGGGGAGGAAGCCGGCCTCCCTAGGCGTGCCCCATGAGGAGTCCTACTCCCACCGGGAGTAGGACTCCCCCCTTCCAAGTAGGAGTAGGAGAAGGGAAGGAAGGGAGAGAGGAAGAGAAGGAAAAAGGGGGGCGCCACCCCACTCCTTGTCCAATTCGGACTAGAGGGGGAGGGGGCGCGCGGCTGCCCTGGCCGCCCCTCCTCTTCTCCCACTAGGGCCCATGAGGCCCAATAAACTCCCCGGGGGGTTTCGGTAACCCCCCGGTACTCCGGTATACTCCGATTTTTCTTCTCTATTTTTCTCTTTTTTATTCTTTCATTTTCATTCCCTCTTAAAATTCTTGTACTTTTTCAAAATCATCAACTTTTTCTTAAATCTGTGGACTTTCCAAATTAGTGAGCATTTTCTTAAATTTGTGAACTTTTAGTTCAAATCCTTCAACTTTTTTCCAAAGCCCATGATTCTTTTCAAATTGATGAACTTTTTTCCAAAACTAATGAACTTTTCTCAAATTCGTAATTTTTCCCAAAATCGATGAGATTTTTTCAAATCTGTGAACTTCTTTTCAAAATATTTGTTTTCAAAATCGATGAACATTTTCAAAATCTGCGAACTCTTTTTCTTCAAGATCACCATCAACTTTTGGGAATTTGTGAATTTGTTTTCAGAATCACAATTTGTTCCGAAATTCATGATTAATTTTGCGAACTTTTATTGAAATCCCTGTTTTTTTTAATTCATGAGTTTTTTTTCTTTTTTGCGTTTTTTGGAGTTTTCAATTTCTTCTGTTTTTTTATCAAAAAGTTCACGAGCGAATTAATGAAAGCGACCTGGGACGAGCGAATGAATGCGGCCTTTTCTGTTGAGCATACGAGCGAACGACGAGCACAAGAAAAACTTGTCCAGCCTTGAATACAGTTGCGTGGGTGCCAGTTCTCCTGGAATTTCCTAACTGACGCTCTTTGCATCAAGTTGTCGCACTTCGCACAGAGGCGTGCGACCTGGCGACTGAGATGAGCCGGCCCAATTTTCTAACGTACGCAGGTTCTACAGTATCCGGTTTTGGAAATTTCTAGACGGTTCCTGAAACGGTTTTCACAGCTTTTTATTTTTAGTTTATTTTTTCTTTTTCTTTTTTATGTTTCTCTCTTACTTTACTTTTTTCCTTTTCTATTTAATTTTTTAATTTTACTATTTATTTTCTAATTCCTTTTTCTTCTGGATTTGTTTGTTTCTATTGTTTTCTAAATTTCAAAATAAATTCAGAGGTTCAAAAGTTTTCCCTGTTATTAATTTGTTTTCACAAATTCGAAAATAATCTTTATTTTAAAAAATGTACGCATATTTGAAAAAGTATTCTCCTCTAAAAAATGTTTTGTTTTAAAATTTTGTTCCTAAATTTAAAAATGTTTGCAAATTTCAAATAATGATATTTCCTAAATTTGTTCATAGATTCAAAATTTGTTCATATATACAAAAAATGTCCATTCATCATAAAATGTCCATGTTTTCAAAAAAAGAACAGCTTTTTCAAATTTTGTTTTCAAGAAATTTTCCATTTTAAATAATTTGGTAGACCAAAAAGTTGTTCACACCTTTAAAACTTGTTCATGATTCTCAAAAAAAGTTTCCGTTCTAAAAAATTTCAACAATTAAAAAATGTTCTTGTTCGCAAAATTAGTTCACTAATTAAAAATGTTCCTGTTTTCGAGAAGTGGTCACGAATTCAAAAATTGTTTGCAATTTTTCAAAACTTGTTATTGATTGTTCAGAATTTGAAAAAATGTTCCTAATTTTTCAAGATTTGTTCAGCGATTCAAAAAACGATCATGTTTTTTTAAAATTCACAATTCGATAATTTGTTCACATTTTCTGAAAACTTATTGTTTCTATCAAAATTGATCTTAATTTTATATTTGTCTACAACTTCAAAATTGTTCTTGTTTTTTGAAATTTGGTTACAAATCCGAAAAATTGCTAACATTTTTTTAAACTCATGTGTGTTCTGCCAACAATGTTTGGACATTTAAAAATATATATTCATAATTTACAAGAAAAGATTGAAAAATGGAAAAACAATCTGATCGGCCGATCTGACTAGTTCTAAAGTTTTCGCATTGCCTTTTCACCACCAACTTGAATCAGGCTTAGTGGCTAGCTAGCTCTGTCCACAGGACCGCGGTCACAAGCTTGAATCCCAGCTGAAGCTTCGTGTTTTTCGTTCATTTTTTACACCGCTCACTGCCTGCGTGGGCCGGCCCAATCGAGGGACTAACCTCTGCGAAGCCTCGTCATTCTGCCGCAGAATGCGGCAGATAGGAAGTCCCAGTTCTCCTATCCGACGCTTAAGGTGCCGACTAAGAAGTCTCGTTGTGCTTGGCTCAAATCTGAATCCCAGGCCCCAGAGCACATCTATATAAATGATAGGCTAGAAACAAACACATCCCAAAGGCCCAGGGTGCATGGGGTTCAGCTCCGTCCCTGGCTTGGGGAGATCATAAGACCTTGTATCAACCCCTGAAAAGAAAGACCTTGTACCGGTATAGTTTTTGCATAGCAAATTGCAACTTCAGCTCACCTCGTGGATGGGTATTCTTCACCCTCTCTTCTATGAAAATATGATATGCATGCTTATGCTTATGCGTATTCTAGAGAAAAAAATTCAGCGCGCCTTTATGATGAGTGATTATATTACAACTTTAGATGTATGCATTAGGTTTAGTTCTACTGTACTTGCTACTCTCCAGTGATTATAGAGTATTCCACACCATTCTTGCTAATCGAATATTTTAGCTTGCTTAGCTGGTAAAAATAATCATGGGAAACCTTAGTTCATGAAAAACATTTAAGCATAGAATGAGTGGAGAGTCGAGGTGAAATTCTCAAACCACAAGTCATGGATCATTTCATACTTCCATTGAAAGTCCATACTTTTCTTGATCCCTTTTATTTTCTCTCAAGGATTTGCTTAGATTCATGGCCACAATGCCCATAAAAATATTACCTGAAGCTTGTGCCATGGGCAAGGCTTAGATTCATGGCCACAATACCCATAAAAATATGAGCTGAAGCTTGTGACATGGGCAAATAAGTTTGTGTGAGATCGTATGAGAAAACATAAGAGACCGTTTAGAGTATTGAATTTAAGGTGGTGTGGAAAACTCTAAAAACGTTTAGGGCCCCTCACCGCTCACTCAGTTGAGCTCGAATAATTTATTTTATTGTTTTGATTTTCCTGTACTAAGCAATTAGTCACTAAAGACATGGACGCTTCTTTGATAATTTGTTTGAAGTAGTATGCGAGTACTCATGTAAGATGTTGTAACTTTTATGAGCACCAGCACGCTGCAATGCTCTCATTCAATTGTAACGACTCTTGCTTCATGAACATAAATAACCTTATTCTCTCTACTACGATTTTGCTCTAGGACATGAAAAAGTCAAAGCTTGGGAATGACGATGAGCGAATTTTGCCTCATATTTTACTTAGTGTTTTAACACCCTAGACGTAGGATTTTCTATGTTATTTTCTGCAAATCGCTCGCAACTTGTTATCATATTTTACCGGGATGCCCAACCAGAAAACACATATTTTGGTCAAAAAATATGTTGATTGAACATCATAAAAATATTCCTTGTGAAGAGATGAATTGGTGGGAAAGAACTGCGCTGCCTTTGGGTCTCCAGAAGAGCAGACGGCTCGTCTCTCTCGTACCAATGGTCACCTCTCCACCATTTTTCCTGACCGACTATTCTCACGTCATGCAACAACATCTTAACTACGAGGAACAGAGAGACTCCACCATATGAAAGAATACCAGAAACCTCACCTCCCTAGGGGTAATCAGTAGAAGGGCATCCATCTCGCCATTGCTTTTCTCAAGGTGGCTAAGACACCGAGCTTGTCCATCTCCATCAACATCCACGCCATCGCCATATACTCTCTCATCCATCGCATTAAAATCCCAAAGTCTGTGGTAGATCCGCACTTGTGTCACTTTAACCATTCACTTGCTATTCATATGATTACCTCTATGATGCGTTGTGTCCCCGTGTCTGAGTAGTTTCCTAATTCTTGGGGGAGGAACCCTAGTATCGATATGATGCTTTACTGGTTCGATAAATGACAGTCTCTAGGGAAAAGGCCATTTAAAAAGATCCAAAATGGATTTAGGTAATCACGGGCCTTGAATCAGAATGTGGCGGGGTTGTGGTCAGCAAGTGGTGGGCGAGGTGAGAGAAATACAAAATAATCTAAAATAGGAAACCAAACGAATACATTGGATTACGGGATGAGTTGTCCACACATAATTGGTTGGCTACGAGTTCCTTCAAATTTTCTTTTCAAAATGGCTTGCACCAATACAAGGAAAAAAACAAAGAAAAAAATGATGATTCTGCTACCTCTTGAGCTTGCGTTCGTTTTCCCCAAAGAGGAAGGGATGATGCAGCAGAGTAGCGTAAGTATTTCCCTTAGTTTTTGAGAACCAAGGTATCAATCCAGTAGGAGGCCACGCTCAAGTCCCTCGTACCTGCACAAAACGATAGCTACTCGCAACCAACACGATTAGGGGTTGTCAATCCCTTCACGGTCACTTACGAGAGTGAGATCTGATAGATATAATATTTTTGGTATTTTTGGTATAAAGATGCAAAGTAAAAAGTAAAGGCAAAGTAAAAAAGCAAAGCAAGATTAAAGTGATGGAGATTGATATGATGAGAATAGACCCGGGGGCCATAGGTTTCACTAGTGGCTTCTCTCAAGAGCATAAGTATTCTATGGTGGGTGAACAAATTACTGTTGAGCAATTGACAGAATTGAGCATAGTTATGAGAATATCTAGGCATGATCATGTATATGGGCATCACGTCCGTGACAAGTAGACCGAAACGATTCTGCATCTACTACTATTACTCCACTCATCGACTGCTATCCAGCATGCATCTAGAGTATTAAGTTAAAAACAGAGTAACGCCTTAAGCAAGATGACATGATGTAGAGAGATAAATTCATGCAATATGAAATAAACCCCATCTTGTTATCCTTGATGGCAACGATACAATACATGCCTTGCTGCCCCTTCTGTCACTGGGAAAGGACACCACAAGATCGAACCCAAAGCTAAGCACTTCTCCCATGGCAAGAACTACCAATCTAGTTGGCCAAACCAAACGGATAATTCGAAGAGACTTGCAAAGATAACCAATCATACATAAAAGAATTCAGAGAAGATTCAAATATTATTCATAGATAAACTTGATCATAAACCCACAATTCATCGTTCTCAACAAACACACCGCAAAAAGAAGATTACGTCGAATAGATCTCCATGAGAGAGGGGGAGAACTTTGAATTGAGATCCAAAAAGAGAGAAGAAGCCATCTAGCTACTAACTATGGACCCGAAGGTCTGAGGTAAACTACTCACACTTCATCGGAGGGGCTATGATGATGTAGAAGCCCTCCGTGATGACGACCCTCTCCGACGGAGCTTCAAAACAGGCCCCAAGATCGGATCTCGTGGATACAGAAAGTTGCGGTGGTGGAATTAGGTTTTTGGCTCCGTCTCTGTTCGTTTGGGGGTACATAGGTATATATAGGAGGAAGGAGTACGTCGGTGGAGCATCGAGGAGCCCACAAGGCAGGGGCACCCCCTAGGGGGGCGCCCCCCACCCTCGTGACCGCCTCTCTGATGCCTTGGCGTAGGGTCCAAGTCTCCTGGACCACGTTCGGTGAGAAAATCTTGTTTCCGAAGGTTTCGTTCTGTTTGGACTCCGTTTGATATTCCGTTTCTTCGAAACACTGAAATAGGCAAAAAAATAGCAATTCTGGGCTGGGCCACCGGTTAATAGGTTAGTCCCAAAAATAATATAAAAGTGCAAAATAAAGTCCAATATAGTCCAAAACAGTAGATAATATAGCATGGAGCAATCAAAAATTATAGATACGTTGGAGACGTATCAGGCATCCCCAAGCTTAATTCCTGCTCGTCCTCGAGTAGGTAAATGATAAAAAGAGAATTTTTGATGCGGAGTGCTACTTGGCATAATTCCAATGCAAATCTTCTTAATTGTGGTATGAATATTCAGATTAGGAAGATTCAAGACAAAAGTTCATATTGACATAAAGAATAATAATACTTGAAGCAAACCAACAAAGCAATTATGTTTTCTTAAAGTAACATGGCCAAAGAAAGTTCATCCCTACAAAATCATATAGTTTAGTCATGCTCCATTTTCGTCACACAAGAATGCTCTCATCATGCACAACCCCGATGACAAGCCAAGAAATTGTTTCATACCTTAATAATTTCAAACTCATAAACTTTCACGCAATACATGAGCGTGAGCCATGGATATAGCACTATGGGTGGAATAGAATATAATGGTGGGGGTTATGTGGAGAAGACAAAAAAGGAGAAAGTCTCACATCAACGAGGCTAATCAATGGGTTATGGAGATGCCCATCAATTGATGTTAATGCAAGGAGTAGGGATTGCCATGCAACGAATGCACTAGAGCTATAAATGTATGAAAGCTCAACAAAAGAAACTAAGTGGGTGTGCATCCAACTTGCTTGCTCACGAAGACCTAGGGCACTTGAGGAGGGCCATTGTTGGAATATACAAGCCAAGTTCTATAATGAAAATTCCCACTAGTATATGAAAGTGATAACTCAAGAGACTCTCTATATGAAGAACATGGTGCTACTTTGAAGCACAAGTGTGGAAAAAGGAATAGTAGCATTGCCCCTTTTTTGGGCCTTTTTTTTTCTTTGGCCTTTTTTTGGGACAATGCTCTATTAAATGATGATCATCGCACTTTTATTTATTTACAACTCAATGATTACAACTCGATTCTAAAACAAAGTATGACTCTATATGGATGCCTCCGGCGGTGTACCGGGATATGCAATGAAGCAAGAGTGAAAAGTATGAAAAAATTATGAACGGTGGATTTGCCACAAATACTATGTCAACTACATGATCATGCTAAGCAATATGACAATGATGGATGTGTCATGATAAACTGGATGGTGGAAAGTTTCATGGCAATATATCTCAGAATAGCTATGGAAATGCCATAATAGGTAGGTATGGTGGCTGTTTTGAGGAAGATATAAGGAGGTTTATGTGTGAAAGAGCGTATCATATCACGGGGTTTGGATGCACCGGCGAAGTTTGCACCAACTCTCGATGTGAGAAAGGGCAATGCACGGTACCGTAGAGGCTAGCAATGATGGAAGGGTGAGAGTCCGTATAATCCATGGACTCAACATTAGTCATAAAGAACTCATATACTTATTGCAAAAATCTACAAGCCATCAAAAACCAAAGTATTACGCGCATGCTCCTAGGGGGATAGATTGGTAGGAAAAGACCATCGCTCGTCCCCGACCGCCACTCATAAGGAGGACAATCAAATAACACCTCATGTTTCAAATTTGTTGCATAACGTTTACCATACGTGCATGCTACGGGACTTGCAAACTTTAACTCAAGCACTTCTCAAATTCACAATTACTCTACTAGAATGACTTTGATATTATTACCTCCATATCTCAAAACAATTATCAATCATCCAACTTTTCTTAGTATTCAACACACTCAAAAGAAAGTTTCACAAATCTTGAATACCAAGCATGTCATTGTTAAGCAAATTACCATGCTATTAAGACTCTCAAAATAATTTTAAGTGAAGCATGAGAGATCAATAGTTTCTTTAAAACAAATCCACCACCGTGCTCTAAAAGATCTAAGTGAAGCACATAGAGCAAAATTACTTAGCTCAAAAGATATAAGTGAAGCACATAGAGCAAAACTACTTAGCTCAAAAGATATAAGTGAAGCACATAGAGTATTTTATCAAATTTTAATTCATGTATGGCTCTCTCAAAAGGTGTGTACAGCAAGGATGACTGTGGCATATTAAAACAAAAAGACACAAATAATACAAGACGCTCCAAGCAAAACACATATCATGTTGGTGAATAAAAATATAACTCCAAGTAAATTACCGATGGAAGTGGAGGAAAGAGGGGATGCCTTTCGGGGCATCCCCAAGCTTTGACTTTTTGGTGTCCTTGGATTTATCTTGAGGGTGCAATGGGCATCCCCAATCTTAGGCTCTTGCCACTCCTTGTTCCATAATCCATCAAAAGAATTCACCCAAAACTTGAAAACTTCACAACACAAAACTTAAAGTAGAAAACTCGTGAGCTCCGTTAGCGAAAGAAAACAAAAGACCACTTCAAGGTACTGTAATGAACTCATTTTTATTTATATTGGTGTTAAACCTACTGTATTCCAACTTCTCTATGAATTATAAACTATTTTACTAACCATAGATTCATCAAAATAAGCAAACAACACACGAAAAACAGAATCTGTCAAAAACAGAACAGTCTGTAGTAATCTGTAGCTAGCGCAAGATCTGGAACCCCAAAAATTCTAAAATAAATTGCTGGACGTGAGGAATTTATCTATTAATCATCTGCAAAAATAATTAACTAAATATAACTCTTCAAATAAAAATGACAGCAGTTCTCGTGAGCGCTAAAGTTTCTGTTTTTTACAGCAAGTTCAACAAGACTTTCCCCAAGTCTTCCCAACGGTTCTACTTGGCACAAACACTAATTAAACACAAAAAACACAACCAAAAAAGAGGATGGGTAATATATTTATTACTAAACATGAGCAAAAAGCAAGGAATAAAAATAAAATTGGGTTGCCTCCCAACAAGCGCTATCGTTTAACGCCCCTAGCTAGGCATAAAAGCAAGGATAGATCTAGGTATTGCCATCTTTGGTAGGCAATCCATAAGTGGCTCTCATGATAGTTTCATATGTCAATTTTATTTTCTTTCTAGGAAAGTGTTCCATGCCCTTTTTTAATGGAAATTGAAATCTAATATTCCCTTCCTTATATCAATAATCGCGCCAACCGTTCTAAGGAAAGGTCTACCAAGAATAATAGGGCAAGAAGGATTGCAATCTATATCAAGAACAATGAAATCTACGGGCACATAATTCCTATTTGCAACAATAAGAACATCATTAATCCTTCCCATAGGTTTCTTAATAGTAGAATCCGCAAGATGCAAGTTTAGAGAGCAATCATCAAAATTACTGAAATCTAGCAAATCACACAAAGTCTTGGGAATAGTAGAGACACTAGCACCCAAATCACACAAAGCATAAAACTCATGATCTTTAATTTTAATTTTAATAGTTGGTTCCCACTCATCATAGAGTTTTCTAGGGATAGAAACTTTCAACTCAAGTTTATCTTCATAAGATTGCATCAAGGCATCAACAATATGTTCGGTGAAGGCTTTATGTTGACTATAAGCATGTGGAGAATTTAGCACGGATTGCAACAAGGAAATACAATCAATTAAAGAGAAATTTTCATAATTAAATTCCTTGAAATCCAATATAGTGGGTTTAGAAACATCTAGATTTTTATTTCTTTCAATCCCACTTTCATCAATTTCATCATAAAGATCTAAATACTCCGAATTTTTAGAACGCCTTCTAGGTAAAGGAAGATCATATTCAGTTTCATCAAGATTCATATTGCAAAACAAAGATTTAATAGGTGACACATCAATAACTTTAAGATCTTCATCTTGATTTTCATAGGAATTGGAAGAACACGCTTTAATAAAGGCATCTTTGGAAGCACGCATCCTGGCGGTTCTTTCCTTGCACTCATCAATGGAAATTCTCATGGCTTTGAGAGACTCATTGATATCATGCTTAGGAGGAATAGATCTAAGCTTTAAAGAATCAACATCAAGAGAAATTCTATCAACATTTCTAGCCAAATCATCAACTTTAAGCAATTTCTCTTCAAGAAAAGCATTAAAATTCTTTTGTGAATTCGTAAACTCTTTAACACTATTCTCAAATTCAGAGGGCTTCTTATTATAATTTCCATAAGAGTTGTTGTAGGAATTCCCATAATTATTACTCCCTCCGTCCCATAATATAAGAGCGTTTTTGGTACTACACTAGTGTGAAAAACGCTCTTATATTCTAGGACGGAGGGAGTAGAAGGATTACTAGGATATGGCCTAGGATTAAAATTCCCTCTATAAGCGTTGTTACAAAAATTATTCCTACCAACAAAATTCACATCCATAGATTCATTGTTATTCTCAATCAAAGTAGACAAAGGCATATCATTAGGATCAGAAGAAACACTCTTAGTAGCAAATAATTTCATAAGTTCCTCCATCTTTCCACTCAAAACATTAATTTCTTCTATCGCATGCACTTTTTTATTAGAAGATCGTTCAGTATGCCATTGAGAATAATTAACCATAATATTATCTAGGAGTTTAGTAGCATCTCCTAAAGTGATTTCCATAAAAGTGCCTCCCGCGGCCGAATCTAAAAGATTTCTAGAAGCAAAATTCAATCCGGCATAAAAAATTTGTATAATCATCCACAAATTCGAACCATGAGTAGGGCAATTACGTATCATTAATTTCATTCTATCCCAAGCTTGTGCAACATGTTCATGATTAAGTTGCTTAAAGTTCATAATATCGTTTCTAAGAGAGATGATCTTAGCGGGAGGGAAATACTTAGAGATAAAAGCATCTTTGCACTTGTTCCAAGAATCAATACTATTCTTAGGCAAAGACGGAAACCAAGCTTTAGCACGATCTCTAAGCGAAAAAGGAAATAGCTTCAATTTAATGACATCATTATCGACATCTTTTTTCTTTTGCATGTCATATAAATCAACGAAGCTATTCAGATGAGTAGCGGCATCTTCACTAGGAAGGCCAGCGAATTGATCTTTCATAACAAGATTCAACAAAGCAGTATTGATTTCACAAGATTCAGTATTGGCAAGAGGAGCAATCGGAGTGCTAAGGAAATCATTATTATTGGTATTGGTGAAGTCACACAATTTGGTAGTATCTTGAGCCATCGCGACAAACAAGAAATCCAACACACGAGCAAACAAAAGGCAAGCGGGCAAGAGAGGGAGGATAGAGATAGAGAGAGAGGGCGAATAAAAACGGCAAGGGTGAAGTGGGGGAGAGGAAAACGAGGGGCAAATGGCAAATAATGTAATGCGAGGGATAGGGATTGTGATGGGTACTTGGTATGTTCACTTTTTGCGTAGACTCCCCGGCAACGGCGCCAGAAATCTTTCTTGCTACCTCTTGAGCTTGCGTTGGTTTTCCCCGAAGAGGAAGGGATGATGCAGCAGAGTAGCGTAAGTATTTCCCTCAGTTTTTGAGAACCAAGGTATCAATCCAGTAGGAGGCCACGCTCAAGTCCCTCGTACCTGCACAAAACGATAGTTACTCGCAACCAACGCGATTAGAGGTTGTCAATCCCTTCACGATCACTTACGAGAGTCAGATCTGATAGATATAATATTTTTGGTATTTTTGGTATAAAGATGCAAAGTAAAAAGTAAAGGCAAAGTAAAAAAGCAAAGCAAGATTAAAGTGATGGAGATTGATATGATGAGAATAGACCCGGGGGCCATAGGTTTCACTAGTGGCTTCTCTCAAGAGCATAAATATTCTACGGTGGGTGAACAAATTACTGTTGAGCAATTGACAGAATTGAGCATAGTTATGAGAATATCTAGGCATGATCATGTATATAGGCATCACGTCCGTGACAAGTAGACCGAAACGATTCTGCATCTACTACTATTACTCCAGTCATCGACCGCTATCCAGCATGCATCTAGAGTATTAAGTTAAAAACAGAGTAACGCCTTAAGCAAGATGACATGATGTAGAGAGATAAATTCATGCAATATGAAATAAACCCCATCTTGTTATCCTCGATGGCAACGATGCAATATGTGCCTTGCTGCCCCTTCTGTCACTGGGAAAGGACACCACAAGATCGAACCCAAAGCTAAGCAGTTCTCCCATGGCAAGAACTACCAATCTAGTTGGCCAAACCAAACGGATAATTCGAAGAGACTTGCAAAGATAACCAATCATACATAAAAGAATTCAGAGAAGATTCAAATATTATTCATAGATAAACTTGATCATAAATCCACAATTCATCGGTCTCAACAAACACACCGCAAAAAGAAGATTACATCGAATAGATCTCCATGAGAGAGGGGGGGAACTTTGTATTGAGATCCAAAAAGAGAGAAGAAGCCATCTAGCTACTAACTATGGACCCGAAGGTCTGAGGTAAACTACTCACACTTCATCGGAGGGGCTATGATGATGTAGAAGCCCTCCGTGATGACGGCCCTCTCCGGCGGAGCTCCGGAACAGGCCCCAAGATGGGATCTCGTGGATACAGAAAGTTGCGGTGGTAGAATTAGGTTTTTGGCTCCGTCTCTGTTCGTTTGGGGGTACATAGGTATATATAGGAGGAAGGAGTGCGTCGGTGGAGCATCGAGGGGCCCACGAGGCAGGGGGCGCGCCCTAGGGGGGGCGCCCCCCACCCTCGTGACCGCCTCTCTGATGCCTTGGCATAGGGTCCAAGTCTCCTGGACCACGTTCGGTGAGAAAATCACGTTTCCGAAGGTTTCATTCCGTTTGGACTCCGTTTGATATTCCGTTTCTTCGAAACACTGAAATAGGCAAAAAAACAGCAATTCTGGGCTGGGCCTCCGGTTAATAGGTTAGTCCCAAAAAATAATATAAAAGTGGAAAATAAAGCCCAATATAGTCCAAAACAGTAGATAATATAGCATGGAGCAATCAAAAATTATAGATACGTTGGAGACGTATCAGATTCATGTTAGGACATCCCTCTCCCTGCAAAAAACTTTGGTGGGTCTTGGCAATGACACACCTAAGTGGTGCCAGCGAACAGTTTCAGGGGTGGTTGGCGAAGGCCGAAGCAGGACTTGTCATCGACTGTGGAAACCGAGAAGTTATTTGTGCTTGCATAATTTTAGAGGTAGGCAGGATGAGTCTATAAGAGGGGAATTGGTTAGGGGGCTCATCGACACCAAAAATTTCAGAGATTTTATGGTGGAGCCTCCGATCGGAGATGTAGAAGACAAGAGGAAAAACAATATGCTTCGTCAATTGGGGGTAGAGGGGATGGGGGACGAGGTTTTGTGGGGTTGTAGTGCCCTCTTTATAAGGCCGAAACATCATACCATGGATGTAGTTTCTGAAGGAGCTCAAGGAACAATGATGGATCCGACGAGGTGTTGTAGACAGGCTAAGAGGGCGAATAGAGGGGATGGAACCAATGACATGCAGAGGGAGGTTGAGATGCATGAGATCTGTGTTGGCAACTCCTTGGCGCAAGAGAGTCATCTGCTCAGGAGGAAGAAGAGAGAGAGAGAAGGGAAGTGAGTCAGGTAGTGCATCTAGCGGCTAGCTACAGAACCTCAGGAGCCCGCCACACGATATAGGCGACCGGGCACGCAGCGGTGGAGATGGGAGACCATGACATGCGCACATCGCGGTAGAGCGCCTGATGGTACAATGTTGTCGTGTTTGGTCTCCAATTAACATGCCAAATGACAAGAGAAAGTCCAAAAGAAACTTTGAAGTTGTAGACGAACATTAAATCAAACCCTAAACTTCGAATCCCGAAAATTGGCACTCTGAACTTGTATCCCGGTCTATTTTGGCTCCTATACCTGTTTCGCATAATAGGAATAGTACAATCCCGACCGGGATAACCTGTTACTCTGACACACAAGAGCTTGGGCTGGCCCACTATACTAGAACAAGAATTCGTGAAGCTTAAAAAATCTTCGCGCATTTCTAAAATTGTTCATAAGTTCAAAAAATGTCCATGTCTTCTATTTTTGGCACAAATTCAGTTCATTTTGTGTTTTTACAAAACTGTTTTGAATTTCAAAATTCTAATTGCATTTCTAGAAACTGTTCGCGATTTAAAAAAATTCTCAAAAAATGTTCAGAATTCCAATAGTTTTTAACATGCTATGAAAAATGTTTCAGATTTTCAAAAACTCAGTCACATTTTCTAAATAATTGTTTGGAATTTTTTTTGTGTTTTGAAAAACTCAGCATTTCAAAATTGTTCACAATTTTTTAAGAATGTATTGATTTTTTTCATAGTTTTTTTTATATATGAATATTTTTGTTTGTTCTTATAAAGGACGCACTATCTACCGTCACTAGTAGTCGTTAGGGTGAGTGGCTACTGGCGCGCACCTTGAATGCGAGGTCCCTGGTTCGAGTACGTTGTTTTTTTAGGAATATGATTTTTGTAGTAAGTTTTCTACGGAAGTTTAAAATAGACCGTGTTTTATAGGGAAGTTTTTTTAGGAAGATTTTCAGGAAGTTTAAACTAAAATTACGTTTATTCAAAAATATGTTTTGAGGGAAGTTTTTTAACAAGTTTAAAAAAGGTTACAGTGTTTTTTAGGGAGGTTCAAAAAGTATTACCGTGTATTCAAATAAGAGCTGAAAACATGTATTTTTAAAATTGTTGATAATGTATTTGAAAACTGTCCAGAGTGTATTAAAAATTATGTTTTTAGGGAAGTTTATTTTATGAAATATGTTAGGGAAGTTTGAAATATTTTTATTGTCATTAAGAAATATACAGTGTGTATTTCAAAATGTTTGCTGTATATTCATAAACGTGCTTAAAATAAGGATTTTAAAAAATATACATAATGTATTTTGAAAATGTTCAAAGTTTACTAAAAAAATACACATGTGCCCTAAAAACGTACATTGTATACTGAGAAAAAGTAGACATGTGTCAAAAACAAAACCAATTAAAACCGGCAAAGAAAAAATACAAAGAAAATCAAGAAAGAAACAAAAGAAAACCAAAAATATATTGAAGAAAGAAACAGTGAATACATAAAGTATAACGAAGGAAAAAAGAAAACTGTTGAAAAATCAAAGAAAAGCTAGAGGAAAAAGGCAAAAGGGGGGAAATCATAGCAGAGCGAGCGAACCTACAACTATGCATGTGCGGCGTGAATGACTACACTAATGTGCCGGGCTAAACACTCTCAAGGCTCAAAATATACCGGGATTAATAAATTCAGAGTGCCAATTTCCGGGTTTCAACAGTCAGGATTTGATTTAGCTTTCGCCTACAAGTTTAAGGTTTGTTTTGGACTTTTTTTCAATGGACAACTGTTTGCCATGCGGTCTGGAAAATGTTCGTTGCTTGTCTCAGCAACTGCAACTGACGGGAAGTTTTAATGCATCGGTTCGACCCACTATTGATAAAGGTTGGAAATTATAGTCAAAAAACGTGTAGATGTGATTATGAAAAAGAAATCATGGTGATCTTTGTTCCATTTCTCTTCTTTAAAAATCAACATGCTCAAAAGGATCCAACAAAATAGATAATGGGCATGAACATCCTAGGTGACATATTGGAGGATCTACGACCAGTCTCCTCAAACACCCTTCAAACGCCCGGAAGGATGGCCCGGTTAGTGCCTGGTCAAAAAAAATGCGACCCTGCCGGGCACCTCAAACCGGCCTCAAACGACCTGGTTGACCGGCACCCTTCATATCCAACACAAAATATGGGGTGGATATGGTGTGGACCGGGTGCGCCCGGGCGCGTCTGCCATGTCGGAGCCCACAAACGCTGGCCCACCCAACCCTACATATATTCATCCCCATCCGCTCCCTGGAGCAAACGCTAGCCACTCCATTCTAATCCCTTCCCCTCCGCCCCAAGCTCAATTCCGTCGAACTCCATCCTTCTCGAGCATGGCGGGTAGCGGATCCGAGTCCTCCATCGGCCGATATGCCCCAGGATCTTATCCCACCAGGCCCAAGGAGGAGATGGTCACCCGCATTGCACTTCGCCACGCCTGCGAGGAGAATGCCTGACAGCGGTCAGACTCGATCTGCCGAGAATCAATCACCTCCGCCCAAATGGCGCGTAGATCAGATGCGCTGTGCGTCGTCGCTGCCTCGCCGGAGGCGGTGCGCTCCATCTGGTGTCTGAACACCTTGGCGGACGTGCAGCTAGCCCCTACGTTGTTGAACCAACGACGAGGCCATCTGCGGCCCTTTCGCTGAAGGTATGGCGCGGCGTGCCCACCGTGTCAAGCATAGGGAGCAGGAGAACGAGTTGAGGGTATGGTGTCGGCCTCCCCCAAACACAACGGAATGCTCCTTGAAGGTATAGACCTCTCATCAACCAACACCGTGAAGGCCCCGGACACCGACCAGGAAGAGTAGGTCATGGGAGACGGTAGCACCTCGAGTCCCGTGAACCGGTGCGTGTCGCATGTCCTACTCAATCCCGATGACCGGAGCAACATGTCAAGGGGCGCAGCCAGCCGCCGGAGATGGGCATGGCAGAGCCGGACAACCTCCACTTAGATTAGGTTTGACGTAATTGTATGGATTTGAGGTTTCATAATTTTTTTTGAAAGATCCAGCACTGCTGGCGTTTCATTGATTTAGAAAGAAGAAGGCGGGAAACATGATGATCAAGTGATCAGGTGGGTGGCTAGAGTAGAGCCCAAGAAAAAGAAAAATAAAGTGGCCTTGCTGTGCAAGCAGTAGAGGGCCAAAGAAAAGATCCTTAGGCTATAATTTCCGGACTGTCCCCGAAGGGGCTCATGAGATGCTTTGCTCCCGCCACTCTCCATTGATCCAGAGCGCGCCGGACTGCGGCAATAATGGATGTGGCCGAAGGGCACTTGCCTCTAAAAGTTGCCTCATTTCGCTCCTGCCAGATCTCCCAAGTGATCAGCACGATCATCGACTTAATCCCCTTCCGCGCCTAGCTCGGGGTTTTTGCAGTGATCTCTCTCACCAAGGTAGTGGCGTTGGTGTTTGGTCTCCAGGTGCCTGGATGGAGCGCGCCGCAGCCGTGCCATGCAACCGCAGCTTGCCAAACTGCTCTGGAGACGGTACATTCCCAGAACAAATGCTGGGAGGACTCCAGTTGTCTTGCACATAGGCCGCAGAAGTAGTTGTTGGGCCATCCTCGTCATAGCAATCTGTCATTGCACCATAGCCGATCCTGGTGGAGGAGCCAGGAAAACATCTTTGTTTTCGCTGGCGCCCACGTCTTCCAAAAGAGATTGGTGAAGCCCGGCCTTCTTGAGGTGTCGCATTGGGCCAGGTAAGCCGAGGACGTGGTGTACACGCCGGAGTTGGACGCCGTCCATCTGATGTCGTCCAGGACCCCTTGCACCGGCGCGAGGTCGGCCGATCCAAGGACGCGCCACAGGCCGATGAAGTCAACCACCAGATCAGCGCAGTTGCCGTGCTGAAGATCAGCGATCCATCGGTCGCCTGACAGGGCCTCGGCCACCGACTGATTCTTCCTCCTTGCATGCTGATACAGCGCGGGAAAGCGCCTGTATAGCGCCCCCCCCATGCAGCCAGTTTGAGCGCCAGAAAATTGCCCGCTTCCCGTCGTGCACCGAGACCTTGGTACAATCCTCGAACAGCCGCCGGTCTGTGTCGTCGCACGGGGGATCCGTGCCCACCCATGGACGCTCCGGGCTTGTCCAGGCGAGCCAGAGCCAGCCTAGGCGGAGCGCTCTGCTGAACTTATCAAGATTGTGGAGACCCAGACCCCCGGAGTCAGTCGGAGAGCAGACACGTTGCCAGTTCACCTTGCAATTGCCGCCGGTGATCTCCTTCTCATGTGCCCACAGGAATTTGCAACGAATCTTGTCCACTTCAATGAAGAACTTCTTTGGGGCTCGTAGAACAGTGATTGCGAAGGTGGGCATGGCCGACAGAACAAACTAAACCAGAACGCGCCGACCGCCAACGTCAGGAGCTTGCCCTTCCATCCTGCAAGGCGGTTTCTGATTCTATCCAGAACAAATTGAAGCTGCACCATCCTTAACCGCCCCAAGGTGATTGGCAACCCTAGATACGTTAGGGGGAAGCCCACCTGCTTGCCGCCGAAGCTCTGAAGGATCTTTGCAAGGTTCAGATCAGAGCATCGGATCGCTGAAACCATAGATTTCTCTTGGTTGATCGTTAGCCCCGTGGCCTCCCCAAAGAGTTTCAGAATCTTCATGAGCGCCTCAACCTTCCCTTTGTCAGGGTTGGCGAAAATCACAGCATCGTCGGCATAAAGGCTAACCCGGGTACTGCTGAGCTTGCCAGGGAGGGGCGCAAGCATGCCATTTTCCGTGGCGGCCTGTAGGATACGATGCAGCTGGTCGATCGCTAATATGAACATCAGAGGGGACAGGGGGTCTCCTTGATGTAGCCCTCTTCGATGCTTGATGCGTTTCCCCGAGACCCCATTGAGCATGCATTCAGACGTTGATGAAGAGAGCAGGACGGCAATCCATTACCGCCAACGATTGCTAAATCCCAGCCTTCCCAATAGCTCCAATAAGTACTCCCATGAGATGGAGTCAAACGCTTTTGCGAAATCTAACTTGAACAACAGGGCCCTCCTCCCTTTTCTGTGCAGAGAACGAACGGAGTTTTGCACGAACAGGAAGCTGTCATGGATGCACTTGGATCTCTGAAACGCACTCTGGGCCGGAGATATTATTGGTGCAATGGCACTGGCCAAACGGATGGACAGAACCTTTGCAATTAGCTTGGCGATCGAGTGAATGAGGCTTATGGGCCTGAAATGCCCCACCTCTGTTGCCCCATCCTTCTTTGGCAACAGGGCGATGAGAGCGCCGTTGATCTCCTCAAAATTTGTTGCTGCCATGGAGTGAAAGTGACTGAACACGGCCATGATATCGGGCTTGATTGTTTGCCAGCACGCTTTGAAGAAGCCGCCTGAGAAGCCGTCCGGCCCTGGCGCCTTTTCCGTCGGAGAAGCACAGATCGCAGCCCACACTTCAGCTTATGTGAATGGAGTGTCGAGACCTCGGGAATCCACAGAGGGCAGGTGCAGTTCATCCTAGTTGAACGTGCAGCCGTGCTGGAGGCTGGATCCAAGGAGGGAGCTGAAGTGGTCATGAATGATGTTGGCCTTGTCATCGTGAGCAGTGGTAGTGCAGCTGGCCGTGGTGAGTGAATGAATGAAATTGCGCCTTCTTCGAGAGCAGATCTTTGCATGGAAGAACCGCATGCTGGCGTCGCCCACCTTCAGCCAGAGCACGCGTGATGCCTGCCTCCTTCTTGCCCGCTCGATCGCCGCCAGCCCCAAGACCCGGAGTTTCAGCTGTTTGCATAACTGAAATTCAGCGGGGGACAGGGGGCGCTGCTCCTGGGCTAAATCTAGCTGCAGAATGACATCATT
>NC_041384.1:11388125-11391895 GCF_002162155.2 Triticum dicoccoides | reverse complement strand
GAACAGCTGCTTACTCCATATCAGAAAATCCTTCGCTGTTCTCTGCAGTTTCACCTTGATTCTGATGATTGGGCAGGTGTGATCAACAGGCCTCTCCCAGGCCCGGTGGACGGTTTCTTGAAAATGTGGAAACCGCACCCAGAAGCTCTCGAAGCGGAAGCAGGCACGTCTTGGCGGAGCAGCGGCACTAGCTAACAGCAACGGACAGTGGTCGGAGTAGGAGGTTGAGGCCGCCATCGGCATGAAGGAGGGGAAGAGCGATTCCTAATCGTTGTTGCAGAAGATTTTGTCTATGCTACAAAAAGTTGGAAGCTCATACTCGTTACTCCACGTGAACTTTCTATTTTTGCACTTTATCTCGCGCAGACTCGCGAAGTCGATGCTCTCCTAAATCTACCCATGATCCTTCTATTGATATTAAGATTGCTCTTGTCGCTGGCCTGATATATGATGTTGAAGTCGCCCATCAGAAGCCAAGGCTGCCCTAGCGGCGGGGCTGCGGCGGCGATCTCGGCTAGAAACACATCCTTTAGGTTGTCGTCGGTTGGGCCATAGACGTTTGTGAGCCAGAACATGGTCGAGGAGGCGATGTCGTGAACGGAAACGGTGATGGAGAACTGCCCTAGCGCATGGGAGTCTACGAGCAACACCTCCTTGTCCCAAAAAATGGCGAGGCCCCCTCTAGTGCCCATCGCTGGCAGCACCGTGCAGCCATCTAGCCTACTACCACCTACATCGCGGGCCAGCTGGGGCGTCCAGGTTTCAAGCTTGGTTTCTTGCAAGCAGAGGATGGCTAGCCTATGCTTGTCTGCTACCTCTCTGATCACCTCCCTCTTTGCCGGCGAGTTCAGACCCCGCACATTCCAGCACATCATGGCACAATTGTTTTCATACATGGGGACACCTGAAATTTCTTCGTTGACTACAGATACTACTGCAGGAAGAACATGCGAGAGTACAACACACCACCAAGCAATCCAGGGGGCGTCGCCGGCCACCAACAGGCCCAAAACCCCGGCGACGACAGGACCTAACCCACTCTATCAGGAAGACTAACATAGACACTGATCCTAACTCAGACCAGCTTAAGGCTGGCTGTCGACGGAGGCTACTACTGGGATGAACTAGAAACATCACATATCAGCCGCATCGGCAGCACCATCAGGGTCGGCCATGCCGGCCGCGATCTTGAGCGCCTCTGGGTCCATGTCAGTGAGCTTTGCAATGCCCAGGATGTCGCGTTCGGAGAGGGGCTCGTTGAACTTCTTCGCCAGCGCCGCGGCCGCCTTTTCCATGAACTTGTCCTTGGGGCCAAGGCCGCCCAGCTCCTGGATCAGCCGCATGGTGCCCCGCTTGGACACAGGCACCGCGTTGTTTGTGGCAGCTTGACGGGCACTCTATCTTGCCGGAGTTGAGGAGGAACGTGTCTTTGGTGGGGCCGAGGACCGCTTGGGGGCCGCGGCGGGGGTAGGGAGGATGGCCTGCGGTGGCTTCTTGAACAGCTTCATGATCATGCCCTCTTCTCCCTTCTCGCGCTCGGCCAACTGCAGGTGATCAACTTGTTGGGTCACCGCTCCCACCTGGAGCTCGACGTTCGCCGCTGTTGGGGCGGCACGGCAGCGCATCAGCAAGTCAGGGCCCAGAGCACGGTCATGGACCTCTCCAAGCTCAGGCCCCAGAACGCGATCGCCCGTAAACTCCAGGGGCTTGGACAGAGCGTCCAGCATGGCACGCTCGAACTCCTGCTGCATCATGTCTGTTCTGGGAAGGAGGGAAACCGCCCTTCCCTTGTCAGAGAAGAACGTGGCGAGGATGGGGCCGGCCTCCGGGGCCGGGCGGTGCAGGGGGCGGGGTGGTGGAGACGCGGCGAAGCAGCGGGAGAGGAGCGGAGGCGGTGATCACCGGCGGGGGAGGGCTTGAAGAGCCAGAAGGCTGACGCTGCGAGGAGCGTCCCCTGGCCCGATGCTCCCTCCGGCCGCTTGAAGGAGTTCTGCTCCGCCTGCGCCGCGCCTCCGCAGCGACGGGGCCCTTGTCCTTGCTGCGCTTGAGCAACGTGTCCTTCCAGGAGCGGCGGCCACGGCTGCCGTTTCCGTTGCCGCTGCCGTCTTCGTCTTCATGGTCCCGACGCGCGCCGTGGCAGCCCGAGGCGGAAACCCGCGGGACAAGCCGGAGGGTTTCGCTCTGGCTGTCCTCCGCGCCTTCCGCCCAAGACCCCGGCTTGATCTGAGGCAGCAGGCAGCCGTCCTCCGACTCCGAGGAAGGGATGCCGCTCTGCGTGGAGTGGGAGGAGCGGTCGGAGGAGGGTGGAGCCCAGACTTCAACGTGGTCGACGTGAACAAGCAGGTTGTAGCGGCGCACGCCCGGCGGCAGTGGTGTGTTGCAGTCCGGGGGAGCGAACCCTAGCACCTCGTCGACCCGTCCCGCGCCGCACTTCAGCACCCAGAGGGCGCGCTTCGTCGGATGTGGGCGACGTCCCACACCCAGGCCCAGAAGGAGAACAGCCTGGTGTTGTCGTGGGCGATGGTGCGGCTGTCAAGGCGGTCGACGCGGCAGCAGTCGCCGAACGCCTCCTCGGCGCCTTCGAGGGTCTAGAGCTGCATGGGGAGGTGTTCGACCACCACCCTGACGTGCAGCGTCAGCTTGAGGAGAGCGGCGTGGTCGTCTTCGTTCCAAGCCCGGATCAGGAACTTGCTGCCCTCCGCTGCGCCGGACGGCATTGTCCCGGTGAGCCGGGAGGTCGAAGGTGACAAGGAAGTCCTCCGGCTTGTGGGCAGTCACCCGGAGCTGGTGCGGCGGGGAGCGCAGCTGCTCCTCGATGGCGAGGCCCACCGCCATGGGGGTGGTGGAGCTCCTCCGGTCGACCGCGGACAGCGTGACGGCATGCAGGCGTAGAACATGCTCCTCATGCTCCACCGCCGGCGAGGCGACGATGAACTTGTGGCTGGTGCGGGGCTGACGCGAGGGGTCGGCGTGGAGGAAGCGGTCCATGACCAGGGCCAAGGCGGGGGGCGGTGGAGCGGGGGCGGGAGGGGCGGGGAAGCGGAGGCGCTGCTGCACCGCTTGACGCGGTTGCACAGGGCCAAGCCTGGCGCAGACAGGACCGCTGGCGCTCTGCCGGCGGGGATTTTGTGGGCACTTTGAGGTATGTGGTTGTGTAAATGAGTTTTTGAGGTGTGATCGATCAATGTTCACGGATGCGCCCGCCTTTTCGGGAGTTTGAGGGTCGAATTTGATGTACCGAGAATATAGACGGTGTTAAAGTACATATGTTTTGGAAGGGAGGAGGGAGAGAAAACCCAACGACTAGTATCGAAGTTTCAGTCCCGTCAAAAAAAAGTACTGAAGTTTCAGTTATCTCCTGCCATCGCTCTTTATAAATAATCCCGAGAGTCGAATCCCGAGCACACCACCCCATCTCCTCCAAGCGCATTCCAATCTTCCGCGCAGCGCTCTTGGCCCAATCTTCCGCCAGAGCCAGCAAGAAGAGCAAGAAGCGTCTGGGGCGTGCGTTCTTGGCCGGCATGGAGTCGACGTCGTCGCCGGCCGGTGGATCTTCCGGCTCCTCCGCGCGCGGAGAGCACGAGGCCGTGGCCACGGACCAGAGCCCGTCGCCGCGCGCCGCGCTGCTGGCCCAATCTCCAGCGAGAGCCAGCAAGAAGGGCAAGAAACGTCAGGGGCGCGCGTTCTTGGCCGGCATGGAGTCGACGTCGTCGCCGGCCGGTGGATCTTCCGGCTCCTCCGCGCGCGGAGAGCACGAGGCCGTGGCCACG
>NC_041384.1:11351555-11387824 GCF_002162155.2 Triticum dicoccoides | reverse complement strand
CGTGGCCACGGACCAGAGCCCGTCGCCGCGCGCCGCGCTGCTCGCCCAATCTCCCGCGAGAGCCGGCAAGAAGGGCAAGAAACGTCAGGGGCGCGCGTTCTTGGCCGGCATGGAGTCGACGTCGTCGCCGGCCGGTGGATCTTCCGGCTCCTCCGCGCGCGGAGAGCACGAGGCCGTGGCCACGGACCAGAGCCCGTCGCCGCGCGCCGCGCTGCTCGCCCAATCTCCCGCGAGAGCCGGCAAGAAGGGCAAGAAACGTCAGGGGCGCGCGTTCTTGGCCGGCATGGAGTCGACGTCGTCGCCGGCCGGTGGATCCTCCGGCTCCTCCGCGGGAGAGCCCGAGGGCGAGGCCGCGGAGCAGAGCCCGCCGCCGCGCCTGCCTCAGTCGCCCGCCAGAGCCGGCAAGAAGGGCAAGAAGCTTCACGGCCGCGCGTTCTTGGATTCGACCGGCGCAGTTTGGCTGGAAAGGAGGGCCGTGCCACTATCAAGATCAAGATCGTCGTCCAGGGCAGCAGGGGCAAGCAAGAAGCGCAAGACCCGCAAGGAGCTCCCGGATCGCCTGTTCTGGTACGGCATGAAGTCGACGTCGGCGGCGGCGGCGGCAGGGCCCGGCCCGGACGACCTCTCGCTGGAGTCGATCCCCGTCGTCGGCGCAAGTCTGCACCAGATCCTAAAGAGCCTGAACGCCTCCGCCCCAGTTCGCATCTACGGGAAGTTGCTGTCGAAGTCGGACCGGTTGCTCGGCCAGAGCCGGCTGCTCATGTCCTGCAAGAAATGGAAGAAGCACGGGCTGGACGATGTGCTGACCGTGGAGGAGAAGCAGCTGATTGAGAAGCAGATCAAGGTGGACATGAAGGCCTACGACCGCGACGGCAACTCCTACGACCTCGCCTGCAAGAAGCTCCACTGCAACGGCGCCTACCGCCTCATCGTCGGCTGGGGCAAGTTCCTGAAGGCCAACAACCTCCACGTGGAGCCCAAGGCCAAGCCCAAGGAGCTGGAGCCGGCCATGGTCGACCTATGGGCGTTCCGCTCACCGGCGCTCGAGTTGGGCGTGGTGACTGATCACCCGGACGGCCCGCTCGGGCTCGTCGTCGTGCACTACCTCCACCACAACGCCCCGCACGCCCAAGCTGCCATCGACGAGATCCATGCGTCATTGCAGGGAGCGGCCGTCGCGCCGGTTGATGCCCCACACGACGACGACGCGGTGGCCGCAATCGAGGCTGAAGGTGGCGGTGAGGCCCTTGATGCCCCGGCGGAGGCTGATGCTGAGTGACGGTGGCGGTGAACCCGCCAGACCAGTTCACGATCGATTTCCTCGTTCTGTTTTCACTAGTAGGCTACTGTTGTTATTAGGCAATTGATTGATCCTTGGCACGACACAAGGAAGAAACATTGATTGGCATGTTGATTTGCTATCTTAGTTTTCGGCATGAGACTCCTAATTAATTGATGATAGTTCCATTCAAGCTTGTGAGGTGTGATATCCAATTTCTGTATGCACCCCGGTCTTGTGAGTTTGAATTTGTGAAGTGTGTTTATCGAATTTGCAAACGGTTCCATGCCCGTCGATTACATAATTGAGTCGCAAAGATGAGTTGGGTCATGGCGTGGCGGAGTTTGGTAAAATCATAGAGATGTTGATTTGTTTTTTTTATTTCTCCGCATGGCTATATAAAGACTCCTAACTAATTGGAAAGATTCGTTTAAGTGACTTTTAGTAATGCAATTTCCATACACACCAGGTCTTGTGAGTCTGAACTTCTCATGTGTGTTTATCAAATTTGTGAACGATTCCATGCATATGCATGATCACCGATGCATATTTAGGTAAACTACCAAAGGTGAGTTGGGTCATGGTGGCGGAGTTTGGTCAAATCACAGAGCAATGTGTATGAAGAAATTCACTTGGTCATTGGCATGTCGATTTGCTTTCTTTGTTTCGGCATGGCCATATGAGACTCCTAATTAAATGATAGTTCCATTTAACTGATATCCAATTTCCATATGCGCCTGATCATGTAAGTTTGAATTTGTGAGGTGTGTTTTTGCGAGTGTTTCCATGCTCGCGGATACATATTTAAGTCACAAAGATGAGTTAGGGCATGGTGGTGGAGTTTGTTCAAATAATAGAGGAGGATCAACTCCACATAAAACATACTCACCCGGATCCTTTTTACTCCGCATATAAGATTTGTCTGAAGTCAAATTTCATAAAGTTTGACCAACTTTATAGAACAATGTCATGAGTTTCAGGGATACTGCCAATATGTATTACTTGTTCTTACAAATAAAACAAATATAACATGTTTGCACATACCTAGACAAGTGAATATTGGTGCTCCAAAATAAAAGACCACGCCTAATGATCAAAAGACAATTTAGCGGGGCCAATAACTAGAGAAACTAGACGATTCCCCGCTTGTTGGTGTGAGAATTTGTCATGGATTCTCATAGCAACATCCACGTAGCAAAGATGACAATTTGAATCAATAATATGATTGATTTCATACGTAGGTAGTGGTTCAAATATACATATGGTAACTAATAATGTTGTAGATTTCATATAGGTAATGCTTCAAATTTACAAATCGTACAAAATGCGCTGGCCGATTACTGTAAAACTATGCTCATCCAAGTGTATGCATGTATCATCTCATACTCTTGTGATCACGTTAGAATAGGACAGTAGCATCCAACTATTCCCAATTAAACCTTTCAAAACCTTGCTATGCAGCTATTGGCATTAACAACGCTGGTATTTTGTTTGCTGCTAACTGGAGCAAAAGATCAAACATCAATCTTATTGATAATTGGTAACACATTCATCGGCATTTCGAAATGGCAATTACAACTGACTCCGAACTTGATTACATAGCTGCATAAGTATAACAGTAATAAGTATTAAATTAATACCCAAATAAGCATGTTGAATACGATATGCAAGTTGAACACCTGAAATGTTGGATGCTGGGCAGTTTAACTGAGTCTTGTTAAATGCAAATAAAAATAGAGAAATAAAATTGTACAATAGCACACACATAAGCAAAACTATATATCTAAATGCAAAACCATATGTAAAAGGCTAAGAAAGGTCAGGATAAATAAAATGATTCATTATAAACCTATGACCACTAATAGAATACGTCTCGTTTTATTGTGTTTTGTGCTAATCAACCTTAAAACTGTTACAACCATGTGGCCCATACAATAATCTAACAGTAGAGAAGCAACATAGTACAATATGACTGGGAATGGAGGAATTAGGGAGAACCTGGTATGGAGAGGCGATTGAAACATGTCGCATACGACATTGCAGGGCTACCGACGTGTCCAGCATAGGATAGTCCCTACCACACACTAAATATTGCAAGAGTGAACTATAGAAAAAGATGTTCTGCATATAATCCAATTCAATATACTCAAAACATTCAGTTTTGGGGCCAATTTTTAACATCAAGTTAGTAATATATTGGATTACTAAACAAACTTATTGATCAAAACACAAATCAGAAATGAGAAACCGGCAGTAGAATACATAATGGTGGATAAAATTAATTAGGTCGGTACTAAAGCATATATATATATATATACATATATATATATATATATATATATATATATATACACATATATATATATGTGTGTATATATATATATATATATGTATATATATATAAACACAATTTTGATCACGGGATCAGAATAATATTCTAATCACAACCTGAATTGCCTGGGTAACGCGCCTGAACTTCTCTCTGTACGAACCCGACCTTCGGGCTATCTTCGCAACCGTGCCTTCTACCGCGAATTTTTCTAGTTAGTCGTGTTCCACGTGATGTAAGTGTAATCTACAAACGATTTTTGGCAACTAAATACTCTTTTTAGATAGGAATCTCACTCATAGGTGGATTTTGCACTCGGGTCGTGAAGAACTCGCATTTTTTTGCGATTTTACTGCCTGAGTTGTTCGACCTGAACTTCCCCCTGTGCTAGGTTGAACTTCCCGCAACATTACCTAAATAGGGCTTGCTATATACCGTTGGAAAGCTATGGACACGAGTATCATGACCCAAGTTAAATTTTTTGCAAAATGTAAGTGGTTTAAGAGCAGTTTTGAAAACCGTTTTTTCTTCACACAAAAAACGTGAATCGTAATTTTGATCGCATTTCTAAACCGTTTATCGGAATGAGGCAAGTAATATGGCGCTGGAAAGCTGCTGCAAAACCGCTCCTTCCATATGTTAAAAGTTTTCTCTAATTCCCTACGGTTAAAGAGTAATTTAAAAAATCGTAAAATTTCACAAACCGAACAGCCGAGTTTGTATTTTCGATGTCATTTCTAAACGGCTAATCCAATTAAGGCAAATGATATGGCGTTGGAAAGCTTATGAAAATGCACTACTTTTTATGTTAAATGTTGTTTCTAATTTTGAACAGTTTAAGAGTAATTTAGAAAATGGTACAAGTCCTACCGAGTTCGTATTTTCAAGCTAATTTTTTAACTGTATGTCCGAATGCAGCAAATGATATGGCGTTGGAAAGCTTGAACAAATGCGAAACTTTTTTGTATGTATTGTTTCTGCCAATTCTTTACGGTTTTATGTCAGTTTTGAAAATGGTTAAAAACGTATTTTTGCCGTAATTTCTACAAACTTTATCGGAATGGGGCAAATAATATACCGCTGAAAAGCTACGGAAAATGCGAAACTTTTTCATGTTGATGGTTTTCTCTGAATCCTGACCGTTTTCAAGTAATTTCGAAAATGACGAGATCATTCATTCTGCCTTTATCACGAAACAGATTCTTCGAAAATGCACCGCGTGAAGAATCTGAACTTCTCATCGCGCGTACCTGAACTTCACTCTGTTTTCGACGTGCTTTTTTTTGCTCGCAGATCTCCATCCACTACTTTTAGCTCTCCATCCACTCCCCGGAATTTAACGAGTGATATACCGATGGAAAGCTACTGTAAACACGCAAATTTCCCATGTTGATCATTTTTTCATACTCGCGACGGTTTTAAAAGTTTTCAACTGAAATTCATTCAGTGTAGTAGTTGAACTTCCTGCTGTTTTACGTTGAACTTCCGTGACATATTTTTGTTTGTAATTTTCTCATCCATTCGTCAGTGTTACACAAATGATATTTCTTTTGTACAAACCACTCTCAAAATAAATTTTTTAATTTTTTCGGATCGAGGACTTGAACTTATAACACAAAAAATTGAGCATTGCCTTTTAATTCATTTTTCTCATATTAAACACACACCATGTAGTACATGCACTTTTTTAAAATTGAACTTCATACTTTAATTTGGACTTCTAGCAAATACACGATGAAACCTCCTTTACAATAACTTCTGAACTTCCTAGGCTGACCATGTGAACTTCTAGCAAAAGTCTTTTTAGACTTTGTCTTTTTATTCTTTTTCTTTATATGAAACGTGTTCTATGTAGTAGTTGGACCGTTGGTTGTCTTCATTTGAACTTCTAAAACACTGATTGAAATAACCGTTAGAAATGCTAGGTTTTCGTTTCATGAGTTGTTTAAAAAAATGATAAATTGGCCTTTTGTTTTTTGTTTTTTAACATGTAAATCCTATGTTTTAATATACTCTGAACTTCTATGTTATTTTAATTTGAACTTCATCTTGGTTTGATTTTCTATTCTCGGTTAGAATCTGAGTTTTTAGTAAACATTGAACCGGTCTGTTAATTTAATTTGAACTTCTAGATCTGTTTGGAAACGGGGAAATCCATTTTTCTAATTACATTTTTTGATTTTTTTGTTATTTCAATTTGACCTTCCATTTTGTGGATATTTCGATGTTGTGTTCCTTTTTTAGGGAACTTGTTGCAATGAAAAAAAATTAGGTTTCATTTTATTACCTTTTCCTCATCCGAACTTTTGTGTTGCCACGCACCTACACACACACTCACATGGTTTTAACACACATCTAACCATCAAGATGTTCTAAAATTTGAACTTCTGAGTTTTATTCTTTTAATAACGAGAAAATTATGATTTTTTATAGGCATTGAACTTCGCCACTTTTAAAATTTGAACTTCTTAGTTTTTGGTTAGTAACGGGAAATTTTTATTTTTTTATAACGATCAAACCACTCCATTATTTCAATTTGAACTTCTATTTTTTAAAAGGGGAAAATCATTTATATATTATTTTTTGAAAGGCTTTTTTTAAGTTGATTTTTTTGAACTTCTTCCTCCATTATTATTTTTGAGCTTCTACATTTGTATTTTTTGAACTTCTCATTTTTTATAATTGAACTTCTTGGTTTTGGAAATAAACAACATACTTATCCGTTAGTTGAATTTCAACCTATATGTTATTTTTGAAAATGGGGAAAATCCATTTGGAAAAGAGGGTCACACGACCATCTTCATCATGCAAGGTTATGCAATGACCGGCACGAAGGCGTGCTCACTAGTGATACTTTCTTCCTTTTGTTCTCGTTTGAACTTCGTCTTTTTTTAATGACGAACTTCTCGCGTAATTTTTACATGGTTTTTCTCATGTGTTTTGAAGTGAGAGAGTGAATGAAATCTGCTTGTTGACCTCACTGAAGTTTTTTGATTTGTTTGAATGTTATTTTTCTTCTTTATTGTCAAGTATTTTCGTATTTTGAACTTTAACTGTTCTTGTTTTTTTGACTCGTGAACCTCTTGTGAGTTTTGGTAAATCTTTTTTCTCTTTTTGTTGAACCTTTTTTCACGAATACCCGTTGTTTGTCGAAATGGACCCCTCATCTTTTTTTAAAGGATTGTTTATGCTCTTAACTCTCTATGTGTTTTGTATAAATGAGCACATCGATAATATTGTCTTCTACATTTTTACGCAAACTTTTTCCTAGTACACGTACATGACCTTCTCCCATATATTTATTTTAACTTTTTTCAAGACAGAAAGAGCGACGGAAAATACGATGAGTAATTCCAGCAGTTCTACACCACTGTGTAATGAAGTTTTTTCATCCTGAAGGGGACGAGGGTGCAGCAGAAGGAAGAAGGTCAGCAGCCGAGCAGAAAGAAGGTCATCTTTTGGTCTAAGAAAACTTCTGTAGATATCAACCAAGATCCAAAAGAATGTTTTAGGTACATACCATATGATAAACAACACAACACTATTTTTTGATACAGAGAAGGTTGATTCACATATATACATGAGCAAAGTATCTATTCCAAATCTGGTAGACAAATGATCCATGCACAACTAACCCAGACAAAATTTATCTATACCGAATCTTCCTGAGCTGAAATTCTAGCCGGACTTGGACCCTGAGATCACCGAAGTAACTTTGTCTCGTGGCCGTACTAGTTAAGAGAAGACCATTTTCACTTCGGGTTCAGGCACCCGGCCGACAACGTTCAGACCAACTCGGGGGGATTTGGTGACCTGGGCACCAGCGGCGTGGTCCTCGGCCTTGTACATCCTGCACTCCATCAGGCCGTGGCCTGCACCCCTACCGGAGAAAGCTGAATCTCTTGACCTGCTACTTTTCAGAGTTCGGCCTGCTTTTTCTTCAGAGTCCGACCTGCTACTTCGTCATACAAGATGGAGCACAAGCATGCTTGGCTTGATCGGAAACCTTGCTGAGGAAATAGCTGTCCTCAAATGTAGCCAATATGGTAGAATGGCCTCGATGTAGATGGACCGACGAAGAACGCAATGAGAAAAGGAACAACAGGGAGAGATGGCTGCCCGCTAGGACTTCTCGCCAGTGAGGCGCTGGACTGCCCGCACAGAATGGAGGGGCAGAAGCTTGTGGATGGTGCAGATGGCACACCGGCGGCTTCTACTTGGGGGCGTGATGGTGGTCAGTCGGTGACCCGAGAGCACCGGCGCCCTTTAATTGCAACGGCGACACTTCTCAAGATCGTGCGAGGGCCATCCATCACGCATGCTGGTGGTGCAGGGCGCGTCGACGGCAAAGATGGCCCTGGAGGCATCCAATCCAGATGACTGGCAGCGGTGGCGGCCTGTGATATCTCTGGTGAGTAGACCGTGGGCTTTGGGCCGGGGGGCGCGGTGCTCGCCAGCTAGGGGCAGTGCTCGCCGGCAGGGGCGGGGCGCGCCGATGGGGGCGCCGCTATGGGTGGGGCGGCGCGTGGCCGCGGGAGTAGGCGGGATCCGGCGAGGGGGAACCGGGGAAGAGGCCATGGCGGAGAGGGAGCTCGGCGGGGATTGGATCTGGGGAAGTTGGGGATCGAGGGGAGGTGGTGCGTGTTCTTTTTTTTCTCGCGGGTTCTGGAGTTCGGGAGGACCTGCGCGCGTCTATATAGGGGTGTTGTGATCCAAATAGTTATTCTGATCCCAGGATCAGAATAGTATTATATATATATATATATATATATATATATATATATATATATATATATATCATCACATGTTCACTTTATTTTACCATAGTGGAGTTCAGAACTAACAAAGAATAGGTAATCACACTTGTTAGCTCATCGCTACAACAAAATGACACATGAACTTTCAGAGATCTCTATTAAAAAGTGATTTGAGACTCCAAGTTGGAAACATTATGATTACATCGGGACCATCATTGGGTTTATTGATGTCTACTACACAACTTGTTCTTGTAGACTCGTGTTGGGCCTCCAAGCACAGAGTTTTGTAGGACAGTAGCAAATTTCCCTCAAGTGGATGACCTAAGGTTTATCAATCCGTGGGAGGCTTAGGATGAAGATGGTCTCTCTCAAACAACCCTGCAACCAAATAACAAAGAGTCTCTTGTGTCCCCAACACACCAAATACAATGGTAAATTGTATAGGTGCACTAGTTCGGCGAGGAGATGGTGATAAAAGTGTAGTAATGATAGTAGATATTGATCTTTGTAATAGGAACAATAAAAAACAGAAAGGTAGCAAGTAACAAAAGTGAGCACAAACGGTATTGCAATGCTTGAAAATGAGACCTAGGGTTCATACTTTCACTAGTGCAATCTCTCAACAATGCTAATATAATTGAACCACATAACCATCCCTCAACGTGCGATGAAGAATCACTCCAAAGTTCCTATCTAGCAGAGAACAAAAAAAGAAAATGTTTCGAGGGTACGAAACCACCTCAAAGTTATTCCTTTTGATCGATCTATCAAGAGTACGTACTAAAATAACATCAAGCCATCCTTTCCGATCAATCTATCAAGAGCTTGTACTAAAATAACATCATATGATACACATCAACCAACTCTAATGTCACCTAGATACTCCAATGTCACCGCGAGTATCCATGAGTTAATTATACGATATGCATCAAACAATTTTAGATTCATAATACTCAATCCAACACAAAGAACCTCAAAGAGTGCCCCAAGATTTCTACCGAAGAAACAAAGACGAGAACGTGCATCAACCCCTATGCATAGATTACCCCAATGTCACCTTGGGAATCCGCGAGTTGAGTGCCAAAACACATATCAAGTGAATCAATATGATACCTCATTGTCACCACGGGTATTCATAGCAAGACATACAACAAGTGGTCTCAAATCCATAAAAGTATTCAGTCCGATAAAATGAAATCTCAAAGGGAAAACTCAAGTCACAACAAGATAGAGAGGAGAAAACACCATATGATCCACCTATATTAACAAAGCCCGCGATCATCAAGATCGTGACATCTCAAGAACACGAGAGAGAGAGAGAGAGAGAGAGAGAGAGAGAGAGATTTAACACATAGCTACTGGTACAAACCCTGTGAAGGAAATATGCCCTGGAGGCAATAATAAAGTTGTTATTTATATTTCCTTATATCATGATCAATGTTTATTATTGATGCTAGAATTGTATTAACCGGAAACTTAGTACATGTGTGAATACATAGACAAACAGAGTGTCACTAGTATGCCTCTACTTGACTAGCTCGTTGAATCAAACATGGTTATGTTTCCTAGCCATAGACATGAGTTGTCATTTGATTAACGGGATCACATCATTAGAGAATGATGTGATTGACTTGACCCATTCCGTTAGCTTAGCACTTGATCGTTTAGTATATTGCTATTGCTTTCTTCATGACTTATACGCGTACGCTTACGCGAGACTGGTTCTACCGACGTGCTTCGCACACAGGTGGCTGGCGGGTGTCAGTTTCTCCAACTTTAGTTGAATCGAGTGTGGCTACGTCCGGTCCTTGTTGAAGGTTAAAATAGCACATACTTGACAAAAAATCGTTGTGGTCTTGATGCGTAGGTAAGAACGGTTCTTGCTCAGCACGTAGCAACCACGTAAAACTTGCAACAACAAAGTAGAGGACGTCTAACTTGTTTTTGCAGGGCATCTTGTGATGTGATATGGTCAAGACATGATGCTAAATTTTATTGTATGAGATGATCATGTTTTGTAACGAAGTTATCGGCAACTGACAGGAGCCATATGGTTATCGCTTTATTGTATGAAATGCAATCGCCATGTAATTGCTTTACTTTATCACTAAGCGGTAGTGATAGTCGTAGAAGCAATAGTTGGCGAGACGACAACGATGCTACGATGGAGATCAAGGTGTCGCGCCGGTGACGATGGTGATCATGACGGTGCTTTGGAGATGGAGAACAAAGGCACAAGATGATGATGGCCATATCATATCACTTATATTGATTGCATGTGATGTTTATCATTTATGCATCTTATTTTGCTTAGTTTGGCGATAGCATTATCAGATGATCTCTCACTAAATTTCAAGGTACAAGTGTTCTCCCTGAGTATGCACCGTTGCAAAAGTTCGTTGTGTTGAGACACCACGTGATGATCGGGTGTGATAAGTGATACGTCCATTTTGCATCATGCTTTTATATCGATATTTATTGCATTATGAGCTGTCATTACACATTATGTCACAATACTTATGCCTATTATCTCTTATTTTACAAGGTTTCCATAAAGAGGGAGAATGCCGGCAACTGGGATTCTAGGCTGGAAAAGGAGCAAATATTAGAGGCCTATTCTGCACAGCTCCAAAAGTCCTGAAACTTCACGGAAGACGGTTTCCGAATATATAATAAATATTGAGCGCAAGAAGTTCACCAGGGGGCCACACCCTGCCCACGAGGGTGGGGGGGCGCGCCCACTCCCCCTACCTCATGGGCCCCCTGGTGGCCCTCCGATGACCATCGTCTGCTATATGAAGTCTTTCGATGGGAAAAAAAATCAGAAGCCATCTTCTCGGACGAAACTCCGTCGTCACGAGGCGGAACCAATCTAGGGCTCTCACGGAGTTGTTCTTCCGGGGAAACTTCCCTCCGGGAGGGGGAAATCATCGCCATCGTCATCACCAACGCTCCTCTCATCGGGAGAGGGCAATCTCCATCAACATCTTCACCAGCACCATCTCCTCTCAAAATCCTAGTGCATCTGTTGTATCCAAGTCTTGTCTCCAAGTCCGGGATTGGTACCTGTGGGTTGCTAGTAGTGTTAATTACTCCTTGTAGTTGGTGCTAGTTGGTTTATTTGGTGGAAGATCATATGTTCAGATCCTATGTGCATATTCATACCACTCTGATTATGAACATGAATATGCTTTGTGAGTAGTTATGTTTGTTCCTGAGGACATGGGAGAAGTCTTGCTATTAGTAGTCATGTGAATTTGGTCTTCGTTCGATATTTTGATGAGATGTATGTTGTCATCCCTCCAGTGGTGTCATGTGAACGTCGACTACATGACACTTCACCATTGTTTGGGCCTAGAGGAAGGCATTGGGGAGTAATAAGTAGATGATGGGTTGCTAGAGTGACAGAAGCTTAAACCCTAATTTATGTGTTGCTTCGTAAGGGGCTGATTTGGATCCATATGTTTCATGCTATGGTTAGGTTTACCTTAATACTTTTGTTGTAGTTGCGGATGCTTGCAATAGAGGTTAATCATAAGTAGGATGCTTGTCCAAGTAAGGACAGTACCCAAGCACCGGTCCACCCACCTATCAGATTATCAAAGTGCCGAACGTGAATCTTATGAACGTGATGAAAACTAGCTTGACGATATTCCCATGTGTCCTCGGGAGCGCTTTTCTCTATATAAGAGTTTGTCCAGGCTTGTCCTTTGCTACAAAAAGGATTGGGCCACCTTGCTGCACTTTATTTACTTTTGTTACTTGTTGCTCGTTACAAATTATCCTATCACAAAACTATTTGTTACCTTATTTCAGTACTTGCAGAGAATACCTTGCTGGAAACCGCTTATCATTTCCTTCTGCTCCTCGTTGGATTCGACAATCTTACTTATCGAAAGGACTACGATATATCCCCTATACTTGTGGGTTATCAAGACTCTTTTCTGGTGCCGTTGCCGGGGAGTGAAGCGCCTTTGGTAGGTGGAATTTGGTAAGGAAAATTTATATAGTGTGCTGAAATTTACTGTCACTTGTTACTATGGAAAGTAATCCTCTGAGGGGCTTGTTCGGGGTATCTTCACCCCGACCAGTAGAGCAAAGAGTTGCTCCTCAACCTACTGAACCTAATGAAAATGAAAATGCCTGCTTTGAATTTCCTTCGGGTATGTTAGAAAAACTGCTAGCTAATCCTTTTGCAGGAGATGGAACAATGCATCCTGATGAGCACCTAATATATGTTGATGAAGTTTGTGGATTATTTAAGCTTGCAGGTGTACTCGGAGATTTTGTTAAGATGAAGGTCTTCCCTTTATCGTTGAGGGAAGATGCATTGACATGGTATAGGCTATGTGATGATACGGGGTCATGGAACTACAAATGATTGAAATTGGAATTTCATCAGAAGTTTTATCATATGCATCTTGTTCATCCTGATCGCAATTATATATATATATATATTGGCCTCGCGAAGGAGAAAGCATCGCTCAAGCTTGGGGGAGGCTTAAATCAATGTTATATTCATGCCCCAATCACGACCTCTCAAGAGAAATGATTATTCAAAATTTATATGCTCGGCTTTCTGATAACAATCGCACCATGCTCGATACTTCTTGTGCTGGCTCTTTTATGATGAAGACTATTGAATTCAAATGGGATTTATTGGAAAGAATTAAACGCAACTCTGAAGATTGGGACCTCGACAAAGGTAAGGAGTCAGGTATGATACCTAAGTTTGATTGTGTTAAATCTTTTATGGATACCGATGGTTTCCGTAAATTTAGCACTAAATATGGACTTGACTCTGAGATAGTAGCTTCTTTCTGTGAATCTTTTGCTACTTATGTTGATCTCCCCAAGGAGAAGTGGTTTAAATATCATCCTCCCATAGAAGTAAAAGTAGCTACCCTTATTAAAGTTGAAGAAAAGACTATCACTTATAATGATCCTATTGTTCCTACTTCTTATGTTGAGAAACCACCTTTCCCTGTTAGGATAAAGGATCATGCTAAAGCTTCAACTATGGTTCGTAAAACCAATATTAAAATTTATACACCTCCTGAGCAAATTAAAGTTGAACCTGATATTGCTATTGTTAAAGATCTCTTGTCTGATAATATTGATGGGCATGTTATTCATTTCCTTGATGAGACTGCTAGAATTGCTAAACCTTGCGCTAAAGATAAAAACAGACCTGTGGTAGGCATGTCTATTATTTCTGTTAAAATAGGAGATCATTGTTATCATGGCTTATGTGATATGGGTGCTAGTGCTAGTGCAATACCTTACAGCTTATACAAAGAAATTATGCATGATATTGCACCTGCTGAGATAGAAGATATTGATGTCACAATTAAACTTGCCAATAGAGATACTATTTCACCAATGGGAATTGTTAGAGACGTTGAAGTCTTGTGTGGGAAAACTAAATATCCTGCTGATTTTCTTGTTCTTGGTTCCCCACAAGATAGCTTTTGTCCCATTATATTTGGTAGACCCTTCTTAAACACTGTTAATGCTAAGATAGATTGCAAAAAGGATGTTGTTACTATCGGTTTAGATGATATGTCTCATGAATTTAATTTCTCTAAATTTAGTAGATAGCACCGTGAAGAAGAATTACCTAGTAAGTATGAAATTATTGGTCTTGCTTCTATTGCCGTACCTCCTAGTGATACTTTAGAACATTATTTGCTAGACCATGAGAATGATATGTTTATGAATGAAAGAAAGGAAATAGATGAAGTATTCTTTAAACAGGAACCTATTCTAAAAAAATTACCTGTTGAAATCCTAGGGGATCCTCCTCCACCCAAGGGTGATCCCGTGTTTGAGCTAAAACCGTTGCCTAACACTCTTAAATATGCTTATCTTGATGCGAAAAAGATATATCCTGTTATTATTAGCGCTAACCTTTCAGAGCATGAGGAAGAGAGATTATTCAAAACTCTGAAGAAGCACCGTGCTGCTATTGGGTATACTCTTGATGATCTTAAGGGCATTAGTCCCACTCTATGTCAACATAAAATAAATTTGGAAGAAGATGTTAAACCAGTTCGTGATCATCAACGACGACTGAATCCTAAAATGAAAGAAGTGGTAAGAAAGGAAATACTAAAGCTCCTTGAGGCAGGTATAATCTATCCCGTTGTTGATAGTCAATGGGTAAGTCATGTCCATTGTGTCCCTAAGAAGGGAGGTATTACTGTTGTTCCTAATGATAAATATGAATTGATTCCTCAAAGAATTATTACAGGTTATAGGACGGTAATTGATTTCCGCAAATTAAATAAGGCCACTAAAAAGGATCATTAGCCCTTACCTTTTATCGATCAAATGCTAGAAAGATTATCCAAACATACACATTTTTGCTTTCTAGATGGTTATTCTGGTTTCTCTCAAATACATGTGTCAGCCAAGGATCAATCAAAGACTACATTTACTTGCCCTTTTGGTAATTTTACTTATAGACGTATGCCTTTTGGTTTATGTAATGCACCTGCTACCTTTCAAAGATGCATGATGGCTATATTCTCTGACTTTTGTGAAAAGATTTGTGAGGTTTTCATGGACGATTTCTCCGTCTATGGATCTTCTTTTGATGATTGCTTGAGCAACCTTCATCGAGTTTTGCAGAGATTTGAAGAAACTAATCTTGTCTTGAATTGGGAAAAGTGCCACTTTATGGTTAATGAAGGTCTTGTCTTGGGGCATAAGTTTCTGAAAGAGGTATTGAAGTTGATAAAGCCAAGGTTGATTCTATTGAAAAGATGACATGCCCCAAGGACATTAAAGGTATAAGAAGTTTCCTTGGTCACGCCCGATTTTATAGGAGGTTCATTAAGGACTTCTAAAAAATTTCTCGGCCTCTGACTAATTTATTACAAAAAGATATACCATTTGTCTTTGATGATGATTGTGTAGAAGCATTTGAAATACTTAAGAAAGCATTGGTCTCTGCACCTATTGTTCAGCCACCTGATTGGAATTTACCCTTTGAAATTATGTGTGATGCTAGTGATTATGATGTAGGTGTTGTTCTAGGGCAAAGAGTTGATAAGAAATTAAATGTTATTCAGTATGCTAGTATAACCCTAGACAATGCTCAAAGAAATTATGCTACTACTGAAAAAGAATTCTTAGCAGTTGTATTTGCTTGTGATAAGTTCAGACCTTATATTGTTGATTATAAAGTAACTCTTCACACTGATCATGCTGCTATTAAATATCTTATGGAAAAGAAAGATGCTAAACCTAGACATATTATATGGGTTCTCTTGCTACAAGAATTTGACTTACATATTGTTGATAGAAACGGAGCTGAGAACCCCGTTGCAGACAACTTGTCTAGGTTAGAAAATGTTCTTGATGACCCACTGCCTATTGATGATAGCTTTCCTGATGAGCAATTAAATGTCATAAATGCTTCTCATACTGCTCCATGGTATGCTGATTATGCTAATTACATATTTGCTAAGTTTATACCACCTAGTTTCACATACCAGCAAAAGAAAAAGTTCTTCTATGATTTGAGGCATTACTTTTTGGATGACCCACATCTTTATAAAGAAGGAGTAGATGGTGTTATTAGACGTTGTGTACCTGAGCATGAACAGGAACAGATCCTACGCAAGTGTCACTCCGAAGCTTATGGAGGACACCATGCTGGAGATAGAACTGCACATAAGGTATTGCAATCTGGTTTTTATTGACCTACTCTCTTCAAAGATGCCCGTAAGTTTGTCTTATCTTGTGATGAATGTCAAAGAATTGGAAATATTAGTAGACGTCAGGAAATGCCTATGAATTATTCACTTGTTATTGAACCATTTGATGTTTGGGGCTTTGATTATATGGGACCTTTTCCTTCCTCTAATGGGTATACACATATTTTAGTTGTTGTTGATTATGTTACTAAGTGGGTAGAAGCTATTCCAACTAGTAGTGCTGATCATAACACTTCTATTAAAATGCTTAAAGAAGTTATTTTTCCGAGGTTTGGAGTCCCTAGATATTTAATGACTGATGGTGGTTCACATTTTATTCATGGTGCTTTCCGTAAAATGCTTTCTAAATATGATGTTAATCATAGAATTGCATCTCCTTATCACCCTCAGTCTAGTGGTCAAGTAGAATTGAGTAATAGAGAGCTCAAATTAATTTTGCAAAAGACTATTAATAGATCTAGAAAGAATTGGTCCAAGAAACTTGATGATGCATTATGGGCCTATAGAACTACATATAAAAATCCTATGGGTATGTCTCCGTATAAAATGGTTTATGGAAAAGCATGTCACTTACCTCTCGAACTAGAACACAAGGCATATTGGGCTATTAAAGAACTCAATTATGATTTCAAACTTGCCGGTGAGAAGAGGTTATTTGATATTAGCTCACTTGATGAATGGAGAACCCAAGCCTATGAAAATGCCAAGTTGTTTAAAGAAAAAGTTAAAAGATGGCATAATAAAAGGATACAAAAGCGTGAGTTTAATGTAGGCGATTATGTATTGCTATACAACTCCCGTTTAAGATTTTTTGCAAGAAAACTCCTCTCTAATGGGAAGGTCCTTACGTTATCGAGGAGGTCTATCGTTCCAGTGCCATAAAAATCAACAACTTCGAAGGCACAAATCCGAAGGTAGTGAACGGTCAAAGAATCAAACATTACATCTCAGGTAATCTCATAAATGTTGAAACCAATGTTATTGAAAACGTAACCCCGGAGGAATACATAAGGGACACTTTCCGGAACGTTTCAGACCCCTACCTCGTGGGCACCTCGTGCACTTTCTGGACTCCATTTTCATACACGACACGTATTTTGGTCGGTAAAAATTCATTATATAATCTCCCGGGGGTTTTGACTCCCGTATCACGCAATTATTCTTTGTTTGTGTTTTGAGCTGTTGCTGGTGCAGATTAGGGCAAGATATCTTCGCAAGAGTCAGTCGGGGAGAGCTGGGTGTCTCATCCGGCACCGAGATCAATGACAAACAACAATGTTAACCTCTTTGGGCCAGCAACGGAGGAAGAGATGGAGGCTGAATTGAAGAGGATAGATGCCATGGAAGAGGATCAAGAAGTCACTTCCCGCTCCCGAGCTAGAATCACAATGGGAGAACTGGAGAGCTCGGCTATTCCAAATTCGGTTATTCCTTCCAATGTTAGATTTCTTTCTTATGAGAATATGAAAAAGAGTGTCACTGGTTCTCTCGCAGCTATGCAGCACCCTTGGGTGCAGGGAGCTTTGGCTGTTACAGGAAAACTCCGAAAGCAAATAATGGACCTCAAGTAGCAAGTCAATAAGCTCGAGGAGGAGAATCGTATCCTGAGGGGCATCATCGCCAAGAATATCACATCACCATCCCCGAAAAGAGAGACATAATCACATGGGTATGGGCACTCCCCTTGGCAACTGCCAAGCTTGGGGGAGTGCCCCGGTATCGTATCAGCATCACTTTTATCTTTACCGTTTTTCTTAGTTCGATCCTTTTGATAGTATCTTGATCTAGTAGAATAAAAGTTCTTAGTATGATCTAGTTGTGAGTTTTGCTTTATAATCCTTCTATGTAATCGAGTCCGTGAGCTATATATATAATAAAGATTAGTGTTGAGTCAAGGGCTTGATTATTTTGCCATGATCCTAAGTGAATAAAAGAAAAGAGAAAGAAATAAAAAGAAACAAAGAGATCATATGGATCTCATGGAGAGTAATGAGCTCACATAGAAAAATATGATGAATAAAAGTTGTTGAGAGTTGACAAACATAGTTTTGGTCATCGTTGCAATTAATAGGAAGTAATAAAGAAAGAGAGGTCTTCACATATAGATATACTATCTTGGACATCTTTTATGATTGTGAGCACTCATTAAAATATGACATGCTAAAGAGTTGACGTTGGACAAGGAAGACAACGTAATGGGTTATGTTTTCTTACATCTGAGATAATTATATGGTCTTGGATCATCCAACATGGTTGAGCTTGCCTTTCCCTCTCATGCTAGCCAAATTCATAGCACCAAGTAGAGATACTACTTGTGCTTCCAAATACCCTTAAACCAGTTTGCCATGAGAGTCCACCATACCTACCTATGGATTGAGTAAGATCCTCCAAGTAAGTTGTCATCGGTGCAAAGCAATAAAAATTGCTCTCTACATATGTATGACTTATTAGTGTGAGAGAAAATAAACTTTATACGATCATGTGATATGGAAGAAATAAAAGCGACAGACTGCATAATAAAGGTCCATATCACAAGTGGCAATATAAAGTGACGTTATTTCGCACTAAGATTTTGTGCATCCAACTATAAAAGCGCATGACAACCTCTGCTTCCCTCTGGGAAGGGCCTATCTTTTACTTTTATCTCCTACATTGCATAAGAGTCATGGTGATCTTCACCCTTCCTTTTTACATTTTATCCTTTGGCAAGCACAGTATGTTGGAAAGATCCTGGTATATATGGCTAATTAGATGTGAGTTTTCATGAACTATTATTGTTGATATTACCCTTAAGGTAAAACGTTGGGAGGCAAAACTATAAGCCCCTATCTTTCTCTGTGTCCGATTAAAACTCCATACCCATAAGTATTGTGTGAGTGTCAGCAATTGTAAAATACTATATGATAGTTGAGTATGTGGACTTGTTGAAAGGCTCTTATGTTGACTCTTTCCTATGTTATGATAAATTGCAATTGCTCCAATGACTGAGATTATAGTTTGTTAGTTTTCAATGAAGTTTATGATTCATACTTGAAATTGTGATTGAATTATTACTCTAGCGTAAGAAATTATATGATAAGAATTATATAAGCTGCTGTTCTAAGAATGGTCATGATGCCCTCATGTCCGTATTTTATTTTTATCGACACCTCTATCTCTAAACATGTGGACATATTTTTCGATTTCGGCTTTCGCTTGAGGACAAGCGAGGTCTAAGCTTGGGGGAGTTGATACGTCCATTTTGCATCATGCTTTTATATTGATATTTATTGCATTATGAGTTGTTATTACACATTATGTCACAATACTTATGCTTATTCTCTCTTATTTTACAAGGTTTCCATAAAGAGGGAGAATGCCAGCAGCTGGGATTCTGGGCTGGAAAATGAGCAAATATTAGAGACCTATTCTGCACAGCTCCAAAAGTCCTGAAACTTCACGGAAGACGTTTTCCGAATATATAATAAATATTGAGAGCAAGAAGTTCACCAGGGGGGCCACACCCTGCCCACGAGGGTGGGGGGCGCGCCCTACCCCCTAGGCGCGCCCCCTACCTCATGGGCCCCCTGGTGGCCCTCAGATGACCATCTTCTACTATATGAAGTCTTTCGATGGAAAAAAATCAGAAGCCATCTTCTCGGACGAAACTCCGCCGCCACGAGGCAGAACCAATCTAGGGCTCTGGCGGAGCTGTTCTGCCGGAGAAACTTGCCTCCGGGAGGGGGAAATCATCGCCATTGTCATCACCAACGCTCCTCTCATTGGGAGAGGGCAATCTCCATCAACATCTTCAGCAGCACCATCTCCTCTCAAAACCCTAGTTCATCTCTTGTATCCAATTCTTGTCTCCAAGTCCGGGATTGGTACCTGTGGGTTGCTAGTAGTGTTAATTACTCCTTGTAGTTGATGCTAGTTGGTTTATTTGGTGGAAGATCATATGTTCAGGTCCTATATGCATATTAATACCCCTCTGATTATGAACATGAATATGCTTTGTGAGTAGTTACGTTTGTTCCTGAGGACATGGGAGAAGTCTTGCTATTAGTAGTCGTGTGAATTTGGTCTTCGTTCGATATTTTGATGAGATGTATGTTGTCATCCCTCTAGTGGTGTCATGTGAACGTCGACTACATGACACTTCACCATTGTTTGGGCCTAGAGGAAGGCATTGGGGAGTAATAAGTAGATGATGGGTTGCTAGAGTGACAGAAGCTTAAACCCTAGTTTATGTGTTGCTTCATAAGGGGCTGATTTGGATCCATATGTTTCATGTTATGGTTAGGTTTACCTTAATACTTTTGTTGTAGTTGTGGATGCTCGCAATAGAGGTTATCAATAAGTGGGATGCTTGTCCAAGTAAGGACAGTACCCAAGCACCGGTCCACCCACCTATTAGATTATCAAAGTACTGAACGCGAATCTTATGAACGTGATGAAAACTAGCTTGACGATATTCCCATGTGTCCTCAGAAGTGCTTTTCTCTATATAAGAGTTTGTCCAGGGTTGTCCTTTGCTACAAAAAGGATTGGGCTACCTTGCTGCAATAAGCTCTACGTTCACATACAACGGGTGCAAGCCAGTTTTGCACACGCAGAATACTCGGGTTAAACTTGACGAGCCTAGCACATGCAGATATGGCCTCGGAACACTGAGACCGAAAGGTCGAGCGTGAATCATATAGTAGATATGATCAACATAGTGATGTTCACCATTGAAAACTACTCCATCTCACGTGATGATCGGACATGGTTTAGTTTGATATGGATCACATGATCACTTAGATGATTAGAGGGATATCTATCTAAGTGGGTGTTCTTAAGTAATTTGATTAACTGAACTTTAATTTATCATGAACTTATTACCTGATAGTATTTTGCATGTCTATGTTGTTGTAGATACATGGCTCGTGCTGTTGTTCCGTTGAATTTAATGCGTTCCTAGAGAAAGCTAAGTTGAAAGATGATGGTAGCAACTACGCGGACTAGGTCCGTAACTTGAGGATTATCCTCATTGCTGCACAGAAGAATTACGTCCTGGAAGCACCGCTAGGTGCCAAACCTGTTGCAGGAGCAACACCAGATGTTATGAACGTCTGGCGGAGCAAAGCTGATGACTACTCGATAGTTCAGTGTGCCATGCTTTACGGCTTAGAACCAGGACTTCAATGACGTTTTGAACGTCATGGAGCATATGAGATGTTCCAGGAGTTGAAGTTAATATTTCAAGCAAATGCCCAGATTGAGAGATATGAAATCTCCAATAAGTTCTACAGCTGCAAGATGGAGGAGAATAGTTCTGTTAGTGAGCATATACTCAAAATTTTCGGCTATAACAGTCACTTGATTCAACTCGGAGTTAATCTTCCTGATGATAGTGTCATTGACAGAATTCTTCAATCACTGCCACCAAGACACAAGAGCTTCGTGATGAACTATAACATGCAAGGGATGGATAAGAAAATTCCTGAGCTCTTCGCAATGCTAAAGGCTGCGGAGGTAGAAATCAAGGAACATCAAGTGTTGATGGTCAGAAAGACCACCAGTTACAAGAAAAAAAGGGTAAAGGGAAGAAGGGGAACTTCAAGAAGAATGCCAAGCAAGTTGCTGCTCGAGTGAAGAAGCCCAAGTCTGGACCTAAGCCTGAGACTGAGTGCTTCTACTTTAAAGGGACTGGTCACTGGAAGCGGAATTGCCCCAAGTATTTGGCGGATAAGAAGGATGGCAAGGTGAACAAAGGTATATGTGATATACATGTTATTGATGTGTACCTTACTAATGCTCGCAGTAGCACCTGGGTATTTGATACTAGTTCTATTGCTAATATTTGCAACTCGAAACAGGGACTACAGATTAAGCGAAGGTTGGCTAAGGACGAGGTGACGATGCGCGTGGGAAATGGTTCCAAAGTCGACATGATCGCGGTCGGCACGCTACCTCTACATCTACCTTCGGGATTAGTTTTAGACCTAAATAATTGTTATTTGGTGCCAGCATTAAGCATGAATATTATATCTAGATCTTGTTTGATGCAAAATGGTTATTCATTTAAATCAGACAATAATGGTTGTTCTATTTATATGAGTAATATCTTTTATGGTCATGCACCCTTGAAGAGTGGTCTATTCTTGTTGAATCTCGATAGTAGTGACACACATATTCATAATATTAAAGCCAAAAGATGCAGAGTTGATAATGATAGTGCAACATATTTGTGGCACTGCCGTTTAGGTCATATTGGTGTAAAGCGCATGAAGAACCTCCATTCTGATGGACTTTTGGAATCACTTGATTATGAATCACTTGGTACTTGCGAACCATGCGTCATGGGCAAGATGACTAAAACACCATTCTCCTAAACAATGGAGCGAGCAACAGATTTGTTGGAAATCATACATACTGATGTATGGGGTCCGATGAATGTTGAGGCTCGCGGCGGGTATCGTTATTTTCTCACCTTCACAGATGATTTTAGTGGATATGGGTATATCTACTTGATGAAACATAAGTCTGAAACATTTGAAAAGTTCAAAGAATTTCAAAGTGAAGTGGAAAATCATCATAACAAGAAAATAAAGTTTCTATGATCTGATCGTGGAGGAGAATATTTGAGTTATGAGTTTGGTCTTCATTTGAAACAATGCGGAATAGTTTCGCAACTCACGCCACCTGGAACACCATAGCGCAATGATGTGTCCGAACATCCTAATCGTACTTTACTAGATATGGTGCGATCTATGATGTCTCTTACTGATTTACCGCTATCGTTTTGGGGTTATGCTTTAGAGACGGCTGCATTCACGTTAAATAGGGCACCATCTAAATCCGTTGAGACGACACCTTATGAACTGTGGTTTGGCAAGAAACCAAAGTCGTCGTTTCTTAAAGTTTGGGGCTGCGATGCTTATGTGAAGAAGCTTCAACCTGATAAGCTTGAACCTAAATCGGAGAAATGTGTCCTCATAGGATACCCAAAGGAGAATGTTGGGTACACCTTCTATCACAGATCCGAAGGCAAGACATTCGTTGCTAAGAATGGATCATTTCTAGAGGAGTTTCTCTCAAAAGAAGTGAGTGGGAGGAAAGTAGAACTTGATGAGGTAACTGTACCTGCTCCCTTATTGGAAAGTAGTTCATCACAGAAATATGTTCCTGTGACTTCTACACCAATTAGTGAGGAAGCTAATGATGATGATCATGTAACTTTAGATCAAGTTATTACCGAACCTCGTAGGTCAACCAAAGTAAGATCCGCACCAGAGTGGTACGGCAATCCTGTTCTGGAGGTCATGTTACGGACCATGACGAACCTACGAAGTATGAGGAAGCGATGATGAGCCCAGATTCTGCGAAATGGCTTGAGGCCATGAAATCTGAGATGGGATCCATGTATGAGAACAAAGTGTGGACTTTGGTTTACTTGCCCAATGATCGGCAAGCCATCGAGAATAAATGGATCTTCAAGAAGAAGACTGACGCTGATGGTAATGTTACTGTCTACAAAGTTCGACTTGTTGTGAAAGGTTTTCGACAAGTTCAAGGAGTTGACTACGATGAGACCTTCTCACCCGTAGCGATGCTTAAGTCCGTCCGAATCATGTTAGCAATTGCTGCATTTTATGATTATGAAATTTGGCAAATGGATGTAAAGACTGCATTCCTGAATGGATTTCTGGAAGAAGAGTCGTATATGATGTGACCTGAAGGTTTTATCGATCCAAAGGATGCTAACAAAGTGTGCAAGCTCCAGCGACCCATCTACGGACTGGTGCAAGCATCTCGGAGTTGGAATAAACGTTTTGATAGTGTGATCAAAGCATATGGTTTTATACAGACTTTTGGAGAAGCCTGCATTTACAAGAAAGTGAGTAGGAGCTCTGTAGCATTTATAATATTATATGTGGATGACATATTGTTGATTGGAAATGATATAGAATTTCTGGATAGCATAAAAGGATACTTGAATAAGAGTTTTTCAATGAAAGACCTCGGTGAAGCTGCTTATATATTGGGCATCAAGATCTATAGAGATAGATCAAGACGCTTAATTGGACTTTCACAAAGCACATACCTTGATAAAGTTTTGAAGTTGAAAATGGATCAAGCAAAGAAAGGGTTCTTGCCTGTATTACAAGGTGTGAAGTTGAGTAAGACTCAATGTCCGACCACTGCAGAAGATAGAGAGAAAATGAAAGGTGTTCCCTATGCTTCAGCCATAGGCTCTATCATGTATGCAATGCTGCGTACCAGACCTGATGTGTGCCTTGCTATCAGTTTAGCAGGGAGGTACCAAAGTAATCCAGGAGTGGATCACTGGACAGCGGTCAAGAACATCTTGAAATACCTGAAAAGGACTAAGGATATGTTTCTCGTTTATGGAGGTGACAAAGAGCTCGTCGTAAATGGTTACGTTGATGCAAGCTTTGACACTGATCCGGATGAATTGAAGTCACAAACCGGATATGTATTTATATTGAACGGTGGAGCTGTCAGTTGGAGCAGTTCTAAGCAAAGCGTCGTGGCGGGATCTACGTGTGGAGCGGAGTACATAGCTGCTTCGGAAGCAGCAAATGAAGGAGTTCATATCCGATCTAGGTGTCATACCTAGTGCATCGAGTCCAATGAAAATCTTTTGTGACAATACTGGTGCAATTTCCTTGGCAAAGGATTCCTGATTTCACAAGAGAAACAAGTGTTGGGGAAGGTAGTAATTTCAAAAAAAATTCCTACGCACACGCAAGATCATGGTGATGCATAGCAACGAGAGGGGAGAGTGTGATCTACGTACCCTTGTAGATCGACAACGGAAGCGTTTGGTTGATGTAGTCGTACGTCTCCGCGGCCCGACCGATCAAGCACCGAAACTACGGCACCTCCGAGTTCTAGCACACGTTCAGCTCGATGACGATCCCCGGACTCCGATCCAGCAAAGTGTCGGGGAAGAGTTCCGTCAGCACGACGGCGTGGTGACGATCTTGATGTACTACTGTCGCAGGGCTTCGCCTAAGCACCGCTACAATATTATCGAGGACTATGGTGGAAGGGGGCACCGCACACGGCTAAGAATATGATCACGTGGATCAACTTGTGTCTATGGGGTGCCCCCTGCCCCCGTATATAAAGGAGTGGAGGAGGGGAGGGCCGGCCCTCTCTATGGCGCGCCCTAGGGAGTCCTACTCCCACCGGGAGTAGGATTCCCCCTTTCCTAGTCCAACTAGGATTCCTTCCATGTAGTAGGAGTAGGAGACAAGGAAGGGGAAAGGAGAAGGGAAGGAAGGAGGGGGCGCAGCCCCTCCCCTAGTCCAATTCGCACTAGGCCTTGGGGGGGCGCACGGCCTGCCCTAGGCAGCCCCTCTCTCTTTCCCGTATGGCCCAATAAGGCCCAATACTTTTCCCCCGTATTCCCGTAACTCCCCGGTACTCCGAAAAATACCCGAACCACTCAGAACCTTTCTGATGTCCGAATATAGTCGTCCAATATATCGATCTTTACGTCTCGACCATTTTGAGACTCCTCGTCATGTACCCGATCTCATCCGGGACTCTGAACTCCTTCGGTACATCAAAACTCATAAACTCATAATATAACTGTCATCGAAACCTTAAGCGTGCGGACCCTACGGGTTCGAGAACAATGTAGACATGACCGAGACACGTCTCCGGTCAATAACCAATAGCGGAACCTGGATACTCATATTGGCTCCTACATATTCTACGAAGATCCTTATCGGTCAGACCGCATAACAACATACGTTGTTCCCTTTGTCATCGATATGTTACTTGCCCGAGATTCGATCGTTGGTATCCAATACCTAGTTCAATCTCGTTACCGTCAAGTCTCTTTACTCGTTCCGTAATACATCATCTCGCAACTAACTCATTAGTTGCAATGCTTGCAAGGCTTAAGTGATGTGCATTACCGAGAGGGCCCAGAGATACCTCTCCGACATTCGGAGTGACAAATCCTAATCTCGAAATACGCCAACCCAACATGTACCTTTGGAGACACCTGTAGAGCTCCTTTATAATCACCCAGTTACGTTGTGACGTTTGGTAGCACACAAAGTGTTCCTCCGGCAAACGGGAGTTGCATAATCTCATAGTCATAGGAACATGTATAAGTCATGAAGAAAGCAATAGCAACATACTAAACAATCAGGTGCTAAGCTAATGGAATGGGTCATGTCAATCAGATCATTCAACTAATGATGTGATCCCGTTAATCAAATAACAACTCTTTGTCCATGGTTAGGAAACATAACCATCTTTGATTAACGAGCTAGTCAAGTAGAGGCATACTAGTGACACTCTGTTTGTCTATGTATTCACACATGTATTATGTTTCCGGTTAATACAATTCTAGCATGAATAATAAACATTTATCATGATATAAGGAAATAAATAATAACTTTATTATTGCCTCTAGGGCATATTTCCTTCAACAAGCACATCAAGAGACGCTTCAATTCCATCCGCAATCAAGTCAAGGAGGGAGACACAGAGATTTGCAAGATACATACGGATCTGAATGTTGCAGACCAATTGACTAAGCCTCTCTCACGAGCAAAACATGATCAGCATCAAGACTCCATGGGTGTTCGAATCATTACTGTGTAATCTAGATTATTGACTCTAGTGCAAGTGGGAGACTGAAGGAAATATGCCCTAGAGGCAATAATACAATTTTTATTTATATTTCCTTATATCATGATAAATGTTTATTATTCATGCTAGAATTGTATTAACCGGAAACTTAGTACATGTGTGAGTACATAGACAAATTGAGTGTCACTAGTATGCCTCTACTTGACTAGCTTGTTGAATCAAAGATGGTTATGTTTCCTAGCCATAGACATGAGTTGTCATTTGATTAACGGGGTCACATCATTAAAGAATGATGTGATTGACTTGACCCATTCCATTAGCTTAGCACTTGATCGTTTAGTATATTTCTATTGCTTTCTTCATGACTTATACATGTTCCTATGACTATGAGATTATGCAACTCCCGAATACCGGAGGAACACTTTGTGTGCTACCAAACGTCACAACATAACTGGGTGATTATAAAGGTGCTCTACAGGTGTCTCCGATGGTGTTTGTTGAGTTGGCATAGATCGAGATTATGATTTGTCACTCCGATTGTCGGAGAGGTAACTCTGGGCCCTCTCAATAATGTACATCGCTATAAGCCTTGCAAGCAATGTGACTAATGAGTTAGTTGCAGGATGATGCATTACGGAACGAGTAAAGAGACTTGCCGGTAACGAGATTGAACTAGGTATTGAGATACCGATGGTCGAATCTCGGGCAACTAGCATACCGATGACAAAGGGAACAACGTATGTTGTTATGCGGTTTGACCGATAAAGATCTTCGTAGATTATGTGGGAGCCAATATGAACATCAAGGTTCCGCTATTGGTTATTGACCGGAGACGTGTCTCGGTCATGTCTACATAGTTCTCGAACCTGTAGGGTCCGCACGCTTAACGTTCGGTGACGATCGGTAATATGAGTTTATGTGTTTTGATGTACCGAAGGTAGTTCGGATTCCCGGATGTGATCACGGACATGACAAGGAGTCTCGAAATGGTCGAGACATAAAGATTGATATATTGTATGACTATATTCAGACACCGGAAGTGTTCCGGGTGGTTTCGGGTAAAACCGGAGTGTCGGAGGGGTTACCGGAACCCCCCGGGAGAACTAGTTGGCCACATGGGTCTTAGTGGAGAGAGAGAGGGCCGGCTAGGGCAGGCCATGCGCCCCTCCCCTTCTAGTCCGAATTGGACTAGGGAAGGGGGGCGGCGCCCCCCTTTCCTTGTCCCTCTCCTCCTTCCATTCCCCCTCCTAGTAGGAGTAGGAAAGGGGAGTCCTACTCCTACTAGGAGGAGGACTCCTCCTCTCCTGGCGCGCCACAAGGGCCGGCTAGGCTCCCACCTTGCTCCTTTATATACGCGGGCAGGGGGCACCCTAGAACACACAACAGACATTGTTCTTAGCTGTGTGCGGTGCCCCCCTCCACCATAATCCACCTCGGTTATACCGTTGCAGTGCTTAGGCGAAGCCCTGCGCCGGTAGCTTCGTCATCACCGTCATCATGCTGTCGTGCTGACGAAGCTCTCCCTCAACACTCTGCTGGATCGTGAGTTCGTGGGACGTCACCGAGCCGAACGTGTGCAGATCGTGGAGGTGTCGTACTTTCGGTGGTAGGATCGGTTGATCGTGAATACGTACGACTACATCAACCGCGTTGTCATAACGCTTCCGCTTACGGTCTACCAGGGTACATAGACAACACTCTCCCCTCTTGTTGCTATGCATCACCATGATCTTGCGTGTGCGTAGGAATTTTTTTGAAATTACTACGTTCCCCAACACCCTCAGCCCCGAGGGTGGACTACTCCCTCCTCATCATGGTGGCCGCCGGGATGATGAAGATGGACACCGGTGATGCTTTCCCCCTCCGGACGAGTGTCGGAGAAGGGCTCTAGATTGGATCTCATGGTTCTAGAACTGGCCGCGGCTGGAACAAAATTCCGTCGACTCCCCTAGGTTTTTTGTAATATTTGAGAATTTATAGGGCCAAGAGGAGGTGCGGGATGCCACCGAGGTGGGCACAACCCACCAGGGCGCGCCTGGCCCCCCAGGTGCACCTAGGTGGGTTGTGCCCCCCTCGGGGCACCCCTCTGATATTTCTTTGGCCCATGTTGTTCCATAAAAATTCTCCAAAACGTTTTGCTATGTTTGGACTCCATTTGGTATTGATTTTATGCAATGTAAAAAACAAGCAAAAAACAACAACTGGCATTGGGCACTATGTCAATAGGTTAGTCCCAAGAAATGATATAAAGTTGCTATAAAATGATTGTAAAACATACAAAAATGATAGTATATAACAGCATGAATACTTCATAACTTATAGATACGTTGGAGACGTATCATTTATCACAACAATTTTAATCTTAATTGTAGGACAATGAAGATGACTACCTGGGTGTAATAATTCTCCAACACCTGTGGAAGTCCATATTTATTATCCAACCAGTATATGTCATGGCGCGAAATTAGTTAAGCATACAAAAATTTAGAAATAGCAACTAAGTTCATATATTAATCAAGCACAGAAAAAAAATCAGAATAAGCAATAGGTGACAACAATATCTACCTATAGGAGTCATAAATTCAAGGTGTCTGGGTATGCAGCAGACGAAGAACAATCAAGGTGGGCCCCCAGATGTCCAGTTCGTCCTGTATCTAAGGAAGTCAAATTTTTTGATTCAACCGGCAATATGTCCAGGAGCACATGGGAGGGAGTTGCTCACCATTTGGTAGCTGGATGAGTGGTATGGCATGGCAGACACCCACCAGTATGGGGGACAATGTGAATGAAATGAGTTCAAGTGGAGCACCCAATTTAAACGGAAATCCATCAGTTTCCTGTTGAGATCGTGGGGAGAGGAAGTGAAGCACGAATCATCGATAACCTGCAAAGAAGGGTTTCTTTTTTTTAGGAGAAGCGTTTATTGGATATTGGATGGTTGTAGATGGCTACTAAGAATATAAAAGTGTGGGCCATTTCGAACATTGGACTGCACATGCGTTTAGTCAGCGGGCTGTGTAGTTAGTGTCACCAAACGCAGAATTTCTAAAGAACAACAGTAAGCTATGTGCCAAAACAGAATGTCGAGTCCTGGGGAAGGGGAAGACGTCATTACAGATGGAAAAGTCTCCTCGCCATTGATGACGGTTGCCGAGTAGAGGAAAGACACAAGCGGGCTCCATGATATGACATACTGGTTGGCCGGTGACCAAATGATAGATGGCCCACATACCGCCAGCGCCTAGAGGCTTGGAGCAGAGGCACCGGGTGTGCCCAGCCTGGTTCGTCTTGCCCCTCCATGACCTGGGGTAAGAAGCAATGGAATCACGCCTAGCCCGTGTCGCAGCACCCTGGGAGACGTCGTACCACTAGCTGGTGGTCTTTCGAAGCAAACGGAAGATGGTGACTGCGCATGGTGGTGGATGGGTAGCGTGATCAGGATGATGTGTTGTGAGGCGGGGCGATGCGCGAGCGAGGGCGCGTCCATGGAGCGGTGAGCTATCCCACCATGAGTACAAACTCCAAGCAATACATAGGGTATTACTCCTCATTAGAGGCGCGAACCTCAAACTGTGCATGCGGGCTCCGTTCTGGTACATCCCGTCATGTTCGCCATCCTACCGAGGGTACTAACGATTTTCTGCTCCCTCACTTGAAATGGCTTGCAATTCCAACAGATATTTACAATCTTAGAATGTTGTATGTATTCTTGCGACTGCGATTATAGACTTGTTGTTGTCTAAAATTGTTCCTATGGGGCTTTATTTCGGTTGATATGATGCTTATTTCATCTCCAACAGATCTAGAATTTGTAGAAGTAAAATAAAATTATGGAGCAGCATCCTGGCATTCGTAGAGCTGCCAAGCACAAGCAACAAATATTTTCGAACCATGTCTGAGGAGCGATGTCGTTCTTTTCAAACCAAAGGTGAGCACACAAACATGTGAATACCTGGGGGCAGATACTGTCCTGGCTGAAGAGAAGACTGCCAAACACACACATGCAGAAAAGGCAAGACATGATGAGATCCTACTTGAAATGATACTTGGATAATTAAGTTGAAATACCCCAAGTTAGGTATTCAAAAGCATCTTGCTACATTACCTACTTGACTAGACTAAGGCACGATTACATTTTTGAAGATAACATATAAACACCGCCGGCCACATTTGATGTGATGCGAGAAACTTGGTAACAACTAACAAATGTAGTAGCCTTCACCTGGAGAAAAGAAAAGTGTTAATTTGTTAGTAACCTGATGCAGATACCGATAAAACCTAATTGTAGTACCTATGAGTATGAAATCCTTCACCCTTTTCACATAAATTTTGTAGGTGATGGAGTTAAATGAGCCGACTAATGTGTGTAATAGAAAAATGGGCTACTAATATATTACTTTCAACTTATGGATTATGATATTGAAAATGAAGGGAGAACTATGGCATATAAGATCTGGATTATCAACATATCATTTATGCTCCAACACGTAGCGTTGTCACCCTTTTAATTGTTTGTCTATGTTGTTAGCATGTGCGGATCCAAATCTCATCCACATGGGCAATATTTTGAGGGTGCACGCTACCCACATTGCCTGTCACATATCTTCCAAAGAGAAAAATCAAACATTTCAAAACTCACAAATTATATTAAGAAGATCTTCTTACCTGCTAAACCATTTTAGCACATTAGCACATCAAACGAGGAAATCATCATAACTTTTTAGCTCCATTAGTTCCACCAGCAATGGTTGTGCCTAGAAGCATAAGAAGTCTGACAATTAAAAACAGTTCAACGATAAGGACAAATTGATAAGAGAGGGTAACATGAGACAATTAGAAAGATGAGATGGCAAGTATAGCCTGAGCAAAATAATTCACTTATATAACATATTTTTATAGGTGTGTTATAAGTCACTATAGATTCTAGCAATAAATAAACAAAGCCACATCTTTTATAAAATGTAAGTAATATTCATAAAAGTAGTCACTTAGCTACCTCATAATGGAGAATTTAGCTAGTCAGAAGATGACGAAAAGGCATAGCCTAGAATTTTCTCATCTAAACTCATTCTTCATCATATCAACCAGACAAAATTATGACAAATAAAACTATTTCTATGTGTTACCAAAATTATGAAAAATATTCACCTATAGGAGGGGCCATGAACGGCCATGACAAATGACAATATCACTAAGATTTTAGTAAGCATGTATTGAACCGAAGTTGTTTTGTTGGAGTTAAGTTTAGTAACAAAATCAGAAGAAATAATAATGGATACAAAATATCTAGCCTTGAGATTTCATACATAGTATAAACTAAGTTAACATTCAACCTTTGATTTGGTATTTTCGAGGAAAGAAAACAACTATATCAAAAGATAATACATACTAAAATAATGTCGCTATGATTTCATCCATCTAGCATAGGGAAAATTACTAAGTTTTTATTACTAGAATTTGCATAGTAAGTTCAAGTGTAAGTGAACAATTAAGAATCACAATAATTCTATGTGAGCAATCATTTACAAAAATAACCAGATTAGGCTACTCCTAGTACATAAAGACAAAGGATGAGTGATCACCTTGTAGGTAGAAACTCCTAAAAGGATAGTACTCCCTAGAATATCGTACATCAAGTTTTGTGGAATGCATTGACTTGAGTTGAATCATATAGGCACTATCGTGCATATATAAAAATATTGCATTGGTATCCTCATCATACCCCATCAGTTTGTTCCATGGTATCGTTTCCGAAATTTGAGGAAGGGTGTTAAGAATGTTATGCAATGCAACTGTCCTTTGGGACAACCATATGGAAACACCATCAGAATTGACCTCCCTCCGCCACACTTGAATGTCATGGTAAGATAAAATGGCAACACCAACAATACTATCATCTATCCGGATAATCTGACACTGACATATGCCAAAATCATTCATCCTGCGAGGCCCCTTGATCAGGCCAAGGTTCTGCCCCTCCAAATCAAACTCAACTATATCGTCTCTCCCATACCTAGACAACCAGTAAACGGCATTACCAACAAGGGTATTGGAACTGCAAGGGCCATAAATAGTCTTAGGTTGAGTCTCTATTGAGATGAGATTGCCCCATTTGCCAGTCTCTGAGGAGAATACACGGACCAGAGGTCGTCGATTATTATGTATGTACATGGACAACATGACTACTTTGAAGGGGCTGGAGTGGCAGCTGCCGTGCACATGGCCCTGCTCGCCGGCGGCGCATAGCACAGCCCCGCTGAGATTGTTCATGTCGAACTCTGGTGGAACGGACAGACGATGTTGCTCGCCTGTGATGGGGTCGCACACAACGGCCTCTTTACTCTTGATGTCTTCAATTAGGACCCTACCGTGGCGGCAACTGAGCACATAGTAAAGTAGTTTATTGTAGCATCCAAGGGTGATGCGCTTCGGAGGGATGCGGTTGGGAGGATCCATGACCGAGTGGAATTCCTTCTCGTGGTTGGTGCCACACACGAGCAAGCCGAGGAGGGGTGCCTTCCGGTGGTGAGCGCAGAAAGAGCGGAGGAACTGGGGGTCAGTGGCGACACGTCGCCAACACTTGCAAACCGTGGATGCGCGCAGGAGGGAGGACGGCTGCGGCGGAAGGCGGAGTAGGATCTCCCAAAGCATATCATCGTTGTTCTCCAGCAAGGTGCCGCGGCGGCGGCGGCGGCGGTGGATCAGTCGGGCTCCCTTGTCGCTCGTGTGGGTCTGGGGACGGAGACGTGTGCTGCGTCGGCTGGCCGGTGCGGCGCCCTGGTCACTGCCGTGGATTTGGGGATGGAGACGTGGGCTACGGCGGCGGCATATTCCGGCGTCCACCTCGCTGTGTTGTTGGCGTTCCATGTCGCTACGGCGGCGCACGTACGTAATACTCCTACTACAACACAAAGGCTATTTTTAAGCTGCTGGAACACTGGCGATTTGATGGCACGCAGCTAGTAGTAGTAGTATTTTATTTCTTCTTTGATCTCTTTTCACGGTTTGTTTACAAGGAGATACATATTACAAGTCCTTATATATACTAAAGTAGGAGTAATAATCTTTTTCTTCAGGACAACATACTAATAATCGGTGATGGGTTCTAGTCCGAGCCGGACGTAGACAACGTGATCGATTCCAACGGCCCTCACAAACTGTTCCGTCAAAACCCCGTCAAAAAAAAAACTGTTCCGTCAAAACTGTCGGGCGCTTCGCACGGCACACATCCAACTGGGCTAGCCCATGTTTCTCAAAACAAAAAAAAACTGCGCTAGCCCATCATAGAACCAGTGCACTGTAGTGAACCGGGCTTGGGCGAGCGTCTTTTTCTGGCTGATTTCTTACTCGGTTTAGAAAATGGAAAAATATTTGTGAAATGTGAGCCTTTTTTTAAATTCGAGAACATTTTTTTGAAAAATATGGCAATTTTTTGGAAAAAGAGCAAACCTTATTTTTAAATGCAATTTTTGAAAATGTAAAATATTTTTTGAAAAACATAAATATTTTTAAAATACGAATATGTTTTCATAAATGGAGAGGTTCCATGTCGACATACGCCGCCATGGCAAGGCAAAAGATGTAGCTAGCTCGGGGAAGGAACATACGGCCGGGAGTGTTCTGTTGGCTCGTAGTTTTAGTCCGAGCAGCGGATAACGCCGAGTTGAAGACTAATTAAGCAGCTGGAACACAGGCAGTTTGTGTTTACAAGTTTTTTTTAGGCAATCTCGCGAAGCTTTATTCAACCCGTCACAATGTTTACAGGGACGAAAGAAAGACCTTCCGGATGGCCCAGCCATACATGACGCCCAGGTCCGAATCTTAATGCATGCTTCGCTAGATTGTGAGCCTCCTTATTGGAGCTCCTAAACTCATGAACTATGTTACATGAAATAAAAGAAGGAATAGATAACTTAATTTCCTTTATGATAGCACCATAAGCCGATCCACTCCCAGATTTGATCTCAGCCACCACGCCTTGGCAATCCGACGCTAGATATATTCGGTGCACATTCAAATCTTGGGCTAACACCAAACCTTCCCTGATCGCCATTGCTTCGAGGGTAGCCAGATCGCCTTGGTTTGTGAATACTATCGATGATGCACCTGAAAAAGAACCATCATTGTTTACAAGGTGAACCCAACGTGATTTATTCCTTTTTTTAGGGGTCCTATATGTGATTGATTCCAACGGCCCTCAGACTGCTCCACGGTACTGGGCTCCGGTCGATTGTGTCGGCCCATTCCCGACTGGACTAGCCCATCATAGCGAGCCGACCCGATGTAGCAAACCAAGGCACTGCATAGAACCTTGGGCAATTCCTATTTGGCGCTGCAGGCGCCCGTTACAGTGCAATCTGCAAACGGGCGCCTGCAGCCGCGTTAGCTGGGGTCGGCCTGTTTTGTTTTTTTTCCCTTCTGTTTTCAGAGAAGGGTCAAAAAAAAGTGCAGGATCTTGGGATTGAACCCTGAACCATGTCGCTGCAAAGCACTAAGTTCTAGCCACCAAGCCATGTCCGCTTCTTTGAATAAATACTTCAGTCCTATTATTTATTGTTGCTGTCAGTTCGGTTTTTCTTTTTCTTTCTCCTTTTTTTCCTCATCCTTTTTCAAATTCTGTGAACTTTTTTCAGAATCAATGAATTCCTTTGCACTCTCGATGATTTTTTTTAGATTTTTTTAGAAGAACAGGGAGGCTACTCCCCGATTCCATTGCTCGAATGAAATCAAACTCGTGTCATACAATCAGCTCACTGAGAGGAGCAGTTCAGCAGAAAAGCCAGAAAGAAAGGAACATAAAAGAGTGCAGCGCTAGGAAACAGTAAAAGCACTACAGCTTAGGCGAATGCCCTAAACACACTCAAGGGAGCTAAAATAGAAAGTAACTAGGCGCAGCGCAACTCCTGGGAGGCTTTGCGAGTCTTCAACCGAGGGGCTGCCGTCGCATGGGGTGACCAGATCGCCGTCAGGGTCGAAGTTGGGCTGCAGAAGGTGATTGCGCCTGTTTCTTGCTTCTTGGATGACGAAGCAAAGCTGTTGTTGCCGTCCGAAATCTTCAGCTTGTCCCATGGATCCACCAGAGGGGCTCCCAGCGGCAACTCCTTCATCAGCCACTGATCAACAGGGGGCGGCATAAGAAGCTCGAAGATGCCTTGAGAAGGCCTCCAGCCTCTCTGCATTCTTGCCTGAGGACAGGATTGTCCAGTTTTTCATTGTCCTGAGGATCAGTCTCGTTACCTGTTTAATCGAGATCCACAAAGTGTTATTGAAAATAATAGAGTTCTTATTTTTCCAAAGACAACAAAGCACAGCTGCATTAACTGTATTAAGGGCAGAGTGCTTGCCATTAGCTACCCAGAATTTAGCAATCGATTCATAATCAAACCCCACATTTGTCTCGAAGAAGGCAGAGACAAGGGGCCAGACTTGTTTAGCTACCACACATTCAAAGAATAAGTGCGCGTTTGTTTCTGCCTCAGTGCCATAAACACAGCCGAGAGGTTTGATAACCTGTCTCTTCCTAAGATTATCCCTAGTCATCAACTTGTTATTATCAAAGAGCCAGAGAAAGACGTGAG
>NC_041384.1:11349415-11351146 GCF_002162155.2 Triticum dicoccoides | reverse complement strand
CTATAGTTGATAACATGATAAAGCGAGCTAGTGGAGTAAATTCCTTTATTATCTAGCTGCCAGATCAAAGCATCTGTATCATCAGTAAGGGTCACACTTCCAGCAATCTCAACCAGCTGGTGCCATTGCTCCATGAGGGTGTCATCGAAGTTTCTTCTAAAAGTTAGTTTGAGTTGATTCTCATCCCAAACCTCACAAACACTTTTAGTCTATTCATTACAAATGGAGTAAATAGGCCAGAACTGCACAGACAGGGGGGAGGTACCAAACCAGGTGTCCTCCCAGAATCTGACTTTTGCACCTGACCCAATTTTCCATCTGTATCCAAATTTCAGTGCTTGCATAGTAGATTTAATGCCTTTCCAGAATCTGGAAGCCTGGGATGACAGGTTGGGGGCAAAGATATTAATTTTACCAGCCATGTATTTATGATCAATGATCATTTTCCAAGGTTTCCCTTCACCGTCATAATATCTCTTTACCCAGGATCCTATTAGGCATAGGTTAATATCCTGGAGGTTGGGAATCTACAGCCCTCCAAAATCTTTTTTCATGCACACTAACCTCCAGTTAGCTAGGTGCAGCTTCCTATGTCCTTCAAAGTCATTGCGCAGACAATTGGCCATTTGAGAATTGATCATCTCAATGGCCCATTTAGGGAATTTGAAGAAGGGGAGCAAGTAAATGGGAATGCTGGCCAAGCAGGCTTGAATTAGGATAAGTCTGCCCATGTATGAGAGGAGTTTGCCTCTCCATCCAGCAATTCTTTTCATAATTTTATCTATTAGGGGTTGAATATCCTCTTTTCTAAGCTTATCATGGTGAAGAGGGATCCCAATATACTTAATGGGAAATTCACCTCCCTTACATTCCAGTATTGAGAGGAAAGGACCAAATTCATCGTCTACTATGTTAATGGGTATGAGTTCACTTTTGTTGTAATTGATCCTCATCCTAGAAACTTTTTCAAAGCAAGTCAAGATCGACTTGAGGTTGGTGGCATGAGTAAGGTCTTTGTCTAAAAACAGAAGGGTGTCATCTGCATACTGCAGGCAAATAATAACCCCAGGACACACTTCAGTGCATAACCCTGCAATCAAGCCACTATTGCTGCTTTGGGCAGCATTTTAGTAAGGACATCTACTACGAGGTTAAATAAAAGGGGAGAGATGGGGTCTCCTTGTCTGAGCCCTTTCCCAGAAAGGAAAAAGCTACTTTCTACATTATTCATCTTGACCCCCACAGAGCCATTATGAGTAATCTGGCGAATCCAGCTAATCCATTTACTACCAAATCCTCTCTTGTTAAGCATATCTAGGAGAAAACTGAGATCCACTTTGTCAAAGGCTTTCTCATAGTCTAGTTTTAGAACCAAACCTTGTTTTTTCCAAGCATAGACTGAGTTCACCACCTCATGAGCAGTGACCACACTTTCTAAGATATATCTGCCTTTCAAGAAGGCAGATTGGTTGCTAGCTATCAGTCTCTAAAGAATTTTAGCAAGCCTATTAGTGAGTACTTTAGAGAAGATTTTAAAGCTACAGTTAATCAGACTAATAGGCCTAAACTTTTTCATAGCAGTGGCATCAGTCTCCTTAGGGATCAAGGTGAGCATAGCAAAGTTAAGCCTATGAATATATAATTTACCTGAATGGAAATCATTAAACATAGCTATTAGGTCAGTTTTAATCAGCTCCCAAAATTGTTGGTAAAAGAAGAAGGGGATACCAT
>NC_041384.1:11331573-11349141 GCF_002162155.2 Triticum dicoccoides | reverse complement strand
TAAGAGTCAAACACTGCTTTTTTAACTTCTTCCTAAGAGAAGGGTGCTTCAAGAGCTTCATTCTCTGCTGGGGTGACTTTTTCCTCAGCCGAGAAGAAGTCAGTCTTGATTTTGAACCCACTACTATCCTCTTTTTTGAATAAGTCTTTATAGAAATCACTAGCTTTTGAGCATGTCCTTAGTTTGTGTGACAGGACCATTAGGGCCATCCGGAGAGTGAATCAATCACCTCCGCCCAAATGGCGCGTAGATCAGATGCGCGATGCGTCGTCGCTGCCTCGCCGGAGGCGGTGCGCTCCATCTGGTGTCTGAACGCCTTGGCGGACGTGCAGCTAGCCCCTACGTTGTCGAACCAACAACGAGGCCATCTGCGGCCCTTTCGCTGAAGGTATGGCGCGGCGTGCCCACCGTGTCAAGCAGAGGGAGCAAGAGAACGAGCTGAGGGTATGGTGTCGGCCTCCCCCAAACACAACAGAATGCTCCTTGAAGGTATAGACCTCTCATCAACCAACATCGTGAAGACCCCGGACACCGACCAGGAAGAGTAGGTCATGGGAGACGGTAGCACCTCGAGTCCCGTGAATCGGTGCACGTCGCATGTCTTACTCAATCCCGGTGACCGGAGCAACATGTCAAGGGGCGCAGCCAGCCGCCGGAGATGGGCATGGCAGAGCCGGACAACCTCCACTTAGATTAGGTTTGACGTAATTGTATGGATTTGAGGTTTCATAATTAAGGTATGTGGTTGTGTAAATGATTTTTCGAGGTGTGACCGATCAATGTTCACGGATGCGCCCGCCTTCGCGGGAGTTTGAGGGTCGGATTTGGTGTACCGAGAATATAGACGGTCTTAGAGTACATATGTTTTGGAAGGGAGGAGAGAGAGAAAACCCAACGACTAGTATCGAAGTTTCAGTCCCGTCAAAAAAAAGTACCGAAGTTTCAGTTATCTCCTGCCGCCGCTCTTTATAAATAATCCCGAGAGTCGAATCCCGAGCACACCACCCCATCTCCTCCAAGCGCATTCCAATCTTCCGCGCAGCGCTCTTGGCCCAATCTTCCGCCAGAGCCAGCAAGAAGAGCAAGAAGCGTCTGGGGCGCGCGTTCTTGGCCGGCATGGAGTCGTCGTCGCCGGCCGGTGGATCTTCCGGCTCCTCCGCGCGCGGAGAGCACGAGGCCGTGGCCACGGACCAGAGCCCGTCGCCGCGCGCCGCGCTGCTGGCCCAATCTCCCGCGAGAGCCGGCAAGAAGGGCAAGAAACGTCAGGGGCGCGCGTTCTTGGCCGGCATGGAGTCGACGTTGTCGCCGGCCGGTGGATCCTCCGGCTCCTCCGCGGGAGAGCCCGAGGGCGAGGCCGCGGAGCAGAGCCCGCCGCCGCGCCTGCCTCAGTCGCCTGCCAGAGCCGGCAAGAAGGGCAAGAAGCTTCACGGCCGCGCGTTCTTGGATTCGACCGGCGCAGTTTGGCTGGAAAGGAGGGCCGTGCCACTATCAAGATCAAGATCGTCGTCCAGGGCAGCAGGGGCAAGCAAGAAGCGCAAGACCCGCAAGGAGCTCCCGGATCGCCTGTTCTGGTACGGCATGAAGTCGACGTCGGCGGCGGCGGCGGCAGGGCCCGGCCCGGACGACCTCTCGCTGGAGTCGATCCCCGTCGTCGACGCAAGTCTGCACCAGATCCTAAAGAGCCTGAACGCCTCCGCCCCAGTTCGCATCTACGGGAAGTTGCTGTCGAAGTCGGACCGGTTGCTCGGCCAGAGCCGGCTGCTCATGTCCTGCAAGAAATGGAAGAAGCACGGGCTGGACGATGTGCTGACCGTGGAGGAGAAGCAGCTGATTGAGAAGCAGATCAAGGTGGACATGAAGGCCTACGACCGCGACGGCAACTCCTACGACCTCGCCTGCAAGAAGCTCCACTGCAACGGCGCCTACCGCCTCATCGTCGGCTGGGGCAAGTTCCTGAAGGCCAACAACCTCCACGTGGAGCCCAAGGCCAAGCCCAAGGAGCTGGAGCCGGCCATGGTCGACCTGTGGGCGTTCCGCTCGCCGGCGCTCGAGTTGGGCGTGGTGACTGATCACCCGGACGGCCCGCTCGGGCTCGTCGTCGTGCACTACCTCCACCACAACGCCCCGCACGCCCAAGCCGCCATCGACGAGATCCATGCGTCATTGCAGGGAGCGGCCGTCGCGCTGGTTGATGCCCCACACGACGACGACGCGGTGGCCGCAATCGAAGCTGAAGGTGGCGGTGAGGCCCTTGATGCCCCGGCGGAGGCTGATGCTGAGTGACGGTGGCGGTGAACCCGCCAGGCCAGTTCACGATCGATTTCCTCGTTCTGTTTTCACTAGTAGGCTACTGTAGTTATTAGGCAATTGATTGATCCTTGGCACGACACAAGGAAGAAACATTGATTGGCATGTTGATTTGCTATCTTAGTTTTCGGCATGAGACTCCTAATTAATTGATGATAGTTCCATTCAAGCTTGTGAGGTGTGATATCCAATTTCTATATGCACCCCGGTCTTGTGAGTTTGAATTTGTGAAGTGTGTTTATCGAATTTGCGAACGTTTCCATGCCCGTCGATTACATATTTGAGTCGCAAAGATGAGTTTGGCCATGGCGTGGTGGAGTTTGGTGAAATCATAGAGATGTTGATTTGTTTTTTTTTATTTCTCCGCATGGCTATATAAAGACTCCTAACTAATTGGAAAGATTCATTTAAGTGACTTTTAGTAATGCAATTCCAAACGCACCAGGTCTCATGAATCTGAATTTCTCATGTGTGTTTATCAAATTTGTGAACGATTACATACAGATGCATGATCACCGATGCATATTTAGGTAAACTACCAAAGGTGAGTTGGGTCATGGTGGCGGAGTTTGGTCAAATCACAGAGCAATGTGTATGAAGAAATTCACTTGGTCATTGGCATGTCGATTTGCTTTCTTTGTTTCGGCATGGCCATATGAGACTCCTAATTAAATGATAGTTCCATTTAAGTGATATCCAATTTCCATATGCGCCTGATCATGTAAGTTTGAATTTGTGAGGTGTGTTTTTGCGAGCGTTTCCATGCTCGCGGATACATATTTAAGTCACAAAGATGAGTTAGGGCATGGTGGCGGAGTTTGTTCAAATAATAGAGGAGGATCAACTCCATATAAAAAAATAATCACTCCGCTCCTTTTTAGTCCCGTATATAAGATTTGTTTGAAGTCAAAATATGTAAAAGTTTGTAGAACAATGTCATGAGTATCTGGAGTAGAAATGTGCATGAAGAATTTCACTTGGTAATAGAATAAGGTCATGTTAATATGTATAACTTGTTCTTTTTTTGCGGGAATCATCGAGCTTTATTCATTCACTAGCAGCTCCAGCGCGATCAGCCATGAGGCTGGTCATGAGGAAACCAGGGGGGGAGTTCATCCAACAATCAGACACGCCTAGGGTGCTTGCATGTTTCGCACACAGGTGAGCTGATGTGTTGAATTGTCTCAGTACATGAAGAATATCAAAGTAAACAAACGAAGAGGCTAGCCCTCCAATTTCGAGAAGAATAGGCGCTATAAGAGAGCGCGAGAACTGTCGCGAGTTCCAGAGCTGAACCAGCTCCAAGCAGTCGACCTCGAAGATCACCCGCGAAAAACCCCGAAGCTTGCTGAAGATGACACCATCTCGCAGAGCCAGCGCTTCTGCGATTAATGGATCCGTGATATTCTCATGCGGCTTGCTCCAGGCAGCAATGAAGCCGGAGGAAGTGCATGCAACACCACCTGCCCCGCTTCTGTTTTCAGTCGGAGAGACACTACCATCCGTGTTGATCTTGATGTAGTCTGGGCCCGGTGATCTCCACCCATAGCCAGGTAGAGTTCTGGTATACTCCAAGGTAGCTCTAACAACATTAGTGTTTCCCTGATGCGCTTTAAGGATTGGACCGGCTCCATACTAATCCTGTCATGTGTTATGTTGTTGCGGGATGTCCATATAGCCCACATAACAGTGATTATCTTAGCTCGATCCTCCTCCGTAAGACGAGATTCACACAGAATATTTGTTTTATCTGTATAACTTGTTCGTATACAAATAAAACAAATATAACATGTTCGCACATACGTAGCTAGACAAGTGAAGGTTGGTGCTCGAAAACAAAAGACCACACCTAAAGATTAACAAGGCTAATTACTAGAAAAATTAGATGATTCCTTGCGCGTTGCTGCGGGGATTTTTCGTTAATTTTCATAGTAACATCCACATAGCAAAGATGAAAATTTGAATCAATAATATGATACATTTCATATATAGGTAATGGTTCAAATATACATATGGTAATCAATAATATTGTAGATTTCATATAGGTAATGCTTCAACTTTATAGATGGCACAAATGATGTTACAGAATACGCCAGACGATTTCTTTAAAGCTATGCTCATCCAAGTGTATCCATGTATCATGTCATACTCTTGTGACCATGTTCAAATAGGACAGTACCATCCAACTTGTAACGCCCTCGATGCGGCTATAGCTCTTACGTGTCGAGGCATGACTTAGAGACATAACCGCATTGAAAGCAATGTCGCAAGTTAGGCAATCATCACAACATCCCATGTAATATATATAATAAAAAGGGGAGATACATAGTTGGCTTACACTCGCCACGTCACATCAAAGTGCATAAATAACATACATCATCCAAACACTCATGGCCCGACTACGGCGCCAAAATAGAAAATAACCCAACATGCGACACGGTCCCGATCAAACCCCAACTGGGCACCACTACTGATCATCAGGAAAAGACACATAGTAACGCTGAGAGTCCTCGTCGAACTCCCACTTGAGCTCGTACTCGTCACCTGGAGCGGAAACACCTGGACCTGCATCTGGAGTTATAGTATCTGTGAGCCACGGGGACTCAGCAATTTCGCACCCTCGCGATCAAGACTATTTAAGCTTATAGGAAGGGGGAAGGCAAATATATGTGGAGCTGCAGCAAGCGACTAGCATATAAGGTGGCTAACTTATTCGCAAAAGAGAGCGAGAAGAGGAGGCAAAGCGCGAGCGAGAATCTAGAGGAACAACCTGCGCAAGCATTACTCCAACACCGTGTCCATTTCCCGGACTCCGCCGAGAAGGGACCATCACGGTAACACACACGGTTGATTCATTTTAATTAAGTTAAGTTCAAGTTATCTACAACCGGACATTAACAAATTCCCATCTGCCCATAACCGCGGGCACGGCTTTCGAAAGTTCAATCCCTGCAGGGGAGTCCCAACTTAGCCCATGACAAGCTCTCACGGTCAACGAAGGAATAGACCTCCACCCAAGACGTTCCGATCAGACTCGGTATCTCGGTACAACAAGACATTTCGACAGGTCAAAACTAAACCAGCAACACTGCCCGAATGTGCCGACAAATCCCGATAGGAGCTGCACATATCTCTTTCTCAGGGCACACTCAGATGAGCGCTCCATACAACTAAAACCAAACCTCGAGTTTCCCCGAGGGGCCGCTGCACAGGACTCTAGTTCGGACCAACACTCGGAGGAGCACTGGCCCGTGGGGGGCTAAAATAAAGATGACCCTCGGGCTCCGGAAACCCAAGGGAAAAAGAGGCTAGGTGGCAAATGGTAAAACCAATGTTGGGCATTGCTGGAAAAGCTTTCATCAAGGCGAACTATCAAGGGGTTCCCATTATAGCCCAACCGTGTAAGGAACGCAAAAATCCGGGAACATAACACCGATATGACGGAAACTAGGGCGACAAGAGTGGAACAAAACACTAGGTGGGAGGCCGAGCCTTCCACCCTTTACCAAGTATATAGATGCATTAAGATAACATAGCCATATAATGATATCCCAACAAGTAAGTAAATGTTCCAACAAGGAACGGCTCCAATCTTCACCTGCAACTAGCAACGCAATAAGAGGGGCTGAGCAAAGCGGTAACATAGCCAATCAATGGTTTGCTAGGACATGGTGGGTTAGAGGTTCAACATGGCAATTGAGAGGCTGACAAGCAAAAGATAGGTATCGTAGCATTGGCATAGCAAAAGAGCGAGCAAACTAGCATAGCAAAGATAGTAGTGATTTCGAGGGTATGATCATCTTGCCTGCAAAGCTGTCAGAGTTGACTGAATCCTCAAAAGCAAACTCAACAGGCTCCTCGTTAGCGAACTCGTCTCCCGGCTCTACCCAAATAAGACAAACAAGCAACAATAATACAATCAACCACGTGCAAGCTCAAACAATAAGATGCAATGATGGTATGCTATGCGGGATGCGATGCGGGATGCAAAATGCAAGATATGACAGGAAATGCATGAACCTGGCCTCAACTTGGAAAATCAAGTGTGCCACTGGAAAGAGGGGATGAAATCGCTTGAAAACGATATAAAGATCATCGGAATCGGAGTTACGGTTTGGAAATGGCAAACGATTCAAATATGACACCGGTCTGCGATTTACAGCAAGTAGGCATCTAAATGCAATGAAATGAACATGCTACAGCACTCAAACATGACAACAAAAGACATGGCAGGGAAGAATTCAAGATGCTTAACAAAATACTAGCACTGAGCCACGGCCAATTCATCCATTATGAGGTTCAAACAAGCATGGCAAAAACGCAAATGCAAAACAGATTTCAGACTTAGTGAAATTAACACTTGTCTGAAATTTCAGATCATGAAGCCCTCTTTGGAGCAACAAAACAACATGATACATGACCTGATTATGTCAAAAAAGGACATGGCATGGAGCTACACAACAAGCTTAACAAAAGACTCTTAGTGACCTGGGGCCAAAAGGGATCACAAAAAATACTAACAAGCACACGAACATAGCTAAAACACAATCAGTTTTCAGACATAGTGAAAACTGAGACATGCTGAAATATTACTCACGAAGGCATGTAAACGAGCTCGATGCACTCACTACGGTGCAAGTCATGGCAAGGCAAGCATACATCCATTAAGAAGGCACAAAAAGCTAGCTAGACATGGCAAAAACAATGGCATAGCATGCACGGATCAACTACAATAGCATCGGCAAAATCGCAAACAAGTTGACGATCTGCCCAGATTCACAACGAAGCAAAAGTAGAGCTCGATTGACTCAAGCTAGGGTGCTCCATAATTGCAAGTAAAGACATGGATGGATAAAGCATAACAAGATTAACAAAACTCCTTTACTGATCATCCTCCAAAGAGGCATGGATCACTAGGAAACAGCATGAACATATGGCATCATGAACTAAATAATTGCAGACTTAGACTTAGTGAAAACTACTAAGTCCCTGAAAACAGATTTACCGGGCGCCTCTCTTTGCAAGCTTGCACAAGTCACCACACACATCACAAAAATGCATGGGTTGCATCTCTGAAAATATAACAAGATGCTTAACAAAACATATGAAGGACTCACAGGCATATCATGCACACAACAATCATGGCAAAAATGACAAAAGTCTAAGATGAACTAGCAGATCTGACAATTAACTCACGAAGCCTCCTTCTAACAGAATTTCGGGCATCAAGATGAATTCAAATGAAAATGATGCAATGGAATGAAATTATGTACTCGTCGAGACGAACATTTTGATATACTATATGTCCAAAACGGAGCTATGGATGCGGAGACATGGCAGGTCAAAGTATGCACAAAAATTAGGGGAAGAGGGGAAAAAGTCAACCGGCTAGGGTTTCAGATCCAGATCTGGATCGGCGGCGCGGATCCCGAGGTTGACCGGACTTGGAGCTCGCCGGAGTTCGTCGGTCGCCGGAGAGGAAGGAGAAGGCCGGGGCGGCGTGGGACTTGGAGGTGGCCGGAGCAGCGCGGTGCGGCGGCGGAGTGGAGCGGCGGCGGGGTCGTGGGAGGGGCGGCCGGGCCAGGCGGCGGAGAGACGACAGCGGCGGCACGGTGGCGGCTCACGGCGGCGCGGTGTGGAGGGAGGCACGGGGGCGCGCGACGGAGAGACGGGCCGCGGGGGCCGAATCCGGGCCTCCCGGCCCGCTACGGCGGTGGTGGCGGCGAGCGCCACATGGCGGCGGTGGTGGCGGCGAGCGCCACATGGCGGCGGCGGATTGGCTGCGGGCATCGGGTCGGACACGTCCGGCGCGGCGGAGAGGGATTTAGGGTTTCGGGGAGAGGGAGAGATCCGAAATTTGGGGGTTCCTATTTATAGGCATAAGTGGAGTTAGGAGAGTCCAAATGAGGTGCGGTTTTCGGCCACGCGATCGTGATCGAACGATCTAGATGATGGAGCGGAGTTTGGTGGGTTTTGGGCCAAATTGGAGGGGTGTTGGGCTGCAACACACACGAGGCCTTTTCGGTCCCTCGGTTGACCGTTGGAGTATCAAACGAAGTCCAAATGATACGAAACTTGACAGGCGGTCTACCGATAGTAAACCAAGGCCGCATGACAAGTCTCGGTTCAATCCGGAAATGTTTAATCCCCATACACGAAAGAAAGGTAGAAATGACCACCGGAGGAGAACGAAGCGCCGGAATGCAAAACGGACAACGGGGAAAATGCTCGGATGCATGAGATGAACACGTATGCAAATGCAATGCACATGATGACATGATATGAGATGCATGACAACGAAAACAACACACGGAGACAAAGACCCGAACCCGAGAAATAAATATAACTTAACGCCGGAAACAGCAAGAGTTGGAGTACAAATTGGGAAAGTTATGTCTGGGGCGTTACAACACTCCACCACTACGAAAAGATCTCGTCCCGAGATCTAGGACTGAAAGAACGCCGGGTACTCAGAACGGAGGTGATCCTCGCGTTCCCAGGTAGCTTCACGGTCAGAATGGTGTGACCACTTGACTTTGAGAAATTTGATTGACTTGTTGCGGGTCTTGCGTTCAGTCTCTTCAAGAATAGCAACTGGGTGCTCATGATAAGAGAGATCTTCTTGGAGCTCAATGTCCTCGAAGTTGACTGTGCGGTCAGGAGTCTTGAAGCACTTTCGAAGCTGAGAGACATGGAACACATCATGAACATTTGCAAAGTTTGAAGGAAGCTCGAGTTGATAGGCGAGGTCGCCTCTCTTGCTGACAATCTTGAAAGGTCCCACGTATCTAGGGGCAAGCTTCCCTTTGATACCGAAGCGATGAGTCCCTTTCATAGGAGAGACGCGGAGGTAAACATGATCTCCGATCTCGAAAGCCAAATCACGGTGCTTACTATCATAGTAGCTCTTCTGGCGGGATTGGGCTGCTTTGAGTTTATCACGAATGACTTTGCACATTTCTTCTGCCTCTGTAATTAAGTCATTACCCAGCAGCTGGCGTTCACCGGTTTCGGACCAGTTGAGAGGGGTACGACACTTCCTGCCATACAGAATTTCAAATGGGGCCTTGCCCGAACTTGCTTGAAAACTGTTGTTGTATGAGAATTCAGCATAAGGAAGACAATCCTCCCACTTCATGTCGAAGGAGATCACACAAGCCCTGAGCATATCTTCAAGAATCTGGTTGACACGCTCGACTTGACCTCTTGTTTGAGGATGGAAAGCTGTGCTGAAGCGGATGTTAGTGCCCATGGCCTTCTGAAAAGAATCCCAAAACTTGGAGGTAAAGATGTTGCCACGGTCTGAAGATGTCACTTGAGGAATACCGTGCAGAGAGACAATTCGAGAGGTATAGAGTTCCGCCAATTGAGCTGCAGTGATCGACTCTTTGATAGGCAGAAAGTGAGCCACTTTGGTGAGCTTGTCAATGACAACGAATATAGCATCATTGTCACGCTTGGACTTTGGAAACCCAGTCACGAAGTCCATTTCAATGTGGTCAAACTTCCATTCTGGAATGGCAAGAGGTTGGAGGAGACCAGCTGGCCTTTGGTGTTCTGTCTTCACTCTTCTGCAGACATCACATTCATTCACGAATTGGGCAATCTCGCTCTTCATTCGAGTCCACCAATAAGCTTGCTTGAGATCCTGATACATCTTTGTACTCCCAGGGTGGATGGAGAGGAGAGAATTGTGAGCCTCGTTCATGATCACTTTACGAAGGTCACCTTTGGGTACCACAATTCGATCCTCGAAGAAGAGAGTGTCCTTGTCATCAAGGCGGTAGCACTTGTACTTGGACTGACTCTTGGCAATCCCAATCTTCACCTTTTTCACCATAGCATCAAGAAGCTGGGCTTGGCGAATCTGGTCTTCTAAGGTAGGAGAGACTTGCAGGTTGGCGAGGAAACCTTGAGGAACAACTTGCAGATTCAGTTTGCGGAAAGCTTCACAAAGCTCGGGTTGATAAGGCTTAAGAATCAGACTGTTGCAATACGCTTTCCTGCTCAATGCATCAGCAATCACATTGGCCTTGCCTGGAGTATACTCGATACTCGGATTATACTCTTGAATCATTTCGACCCATCGAGTTTGCCTGAGGTTGAGATTAGGCTAGGTGAAGATGTACTTGAGACTCTTGTGATCAGTGAAAATGTCCACTTTTCTTCCGAATAGAAGATGTCTCCAAGTCAAAAGAGCATGCACAACTGCCGCCAACTCGAGATCATGAGTGGGGTAGTTCTTATCATTAGGCTTCAACTGGCGAGAGGTATAAGCAACAACTTTCTTCTCTTGCATCAACACTGCGCCAAGACCTTGGAGAGAGGCATCACAAAAGACCTCATACGGTTTGGATTCATCAGGCGGAGTCAGAACTGGAGCAGCGATCAACTTCTCTTTCAAAGTGTTGAAAACAATATCACACTCCAGAGACCAAACGTACTTGACGTGCTTCTGAAGAAGATTTGAGAGAGGCTTCGCGATCTTAGAAAAGTTTTCAATGAATCTTCGGCAATAGCTTGCGAGACCGAGGAAACTGCGGAGTTGCTTCACGTTCTGAGGAGGTTCCCAATTCACAATTGTAGACACCTTCTCAGGGTTCATGGCAATGCCCTTGGCAGAGATGATATGACCAAGATAAAGAACCTCATCGAGCCAAAATTCACACTTGGAGAACTTGGCGTAGAACTGATGTTCCCTGAGCTTATCAAGCACCAAACGCAAGTGTTTGGCATGATCTTCCTTGTTCTTGGAGAAAACCAGAATGTCGTCGAGATAGGCCAAAACGAAGTCATTGGTGTAGGCGTTGAAGATGAAGTTCATCATGCGAGAGAAAGTCGGAGGAGCATTGACGAGGCCAAAAGACATGACAGTGTATTCATATGAACCAAAGCTTGTCCTGAAGGCCGTCTTGGGAATATCTTGCTCACGGATACGAATCTGATGATAACCCATACGGAGATCAAGCTTGGAGAATACTTGGGCACCTTTGAGTTGTTCAAACAGCTCATTGATGTTGGGAGGTGGGTATTTGTTCTTGATGGTCTTCTTGTTCAATGGTCGGTAATCAACACAAAGTCGGTCCGATCCATCCTTCTTCTTCACAAAAAGAACATCACAACCCCACGGAGAAGAACTAGGCCGGATGAGACCCATTCTCTCTTGCTCATCGAGTTGTTTCTTCAGCTCCTTCAACTCTTCAGGTCCGAGCTTGTAAGGACGTTTGCACACAGGTTCCGTGCCGGGCTCAAGATCAATAACGAATTCAACTGGCCGGTGCGGAGAAATTCCTGGGAGCTCTTCTGGAAAGACGTCTTGATATTCGCAAACGACTGGAATTTGGGAGATAGCATCCAGTTCACCCTTCTCATTGAGAGAAAACAGACAGATGGTATCATCACGAGCGGCAAAGACAATTACATCCTCAGACGAATGAGTCAATTGAATCTGCCTGGCTGCACAATCAAGATGTGCCTTGTGCTTAGAAAGCCAATCCATTCCGAGAATAAGATCAATATCCGAGTCGCCCAGAACAATAGGAGAAGCTAGAAACTTGTAGTCACCCAAAGTGATAGTAACATCCAGAACGCAGATATTAGCTGTCATTTGCTTGCCCGATGACACAATTTGCAAAGAATTTTGCAGATACTGATAATCGCACTCATACTTTGATGCAAAAGGTTTATAAATGAAGCAATGTGATGCACCAGTGTCAAAAACAACTCTTGCAGGAATATCGTTAACAGGAAGGTTACCCATGATGACATCTGAAGAGTCCTTTGCCTAAGCTGCATTCACCATATTGACCTTGGCATGCTTGGGGTTATGCTTGACCACTGCTGTACTTGCCGATCTCACAGTAGGGGGAGGAGGAAGACGCCTCTGGTTGAAACACTTGTTGGCATAGTGACCCTTTTCTTGGCACTTGTTGCATGTGACCTCTGAAAGCGGACGGTGGTACGAAGCACTTGATCTTGGAGGTTGAGACGAAGACTTGTTCTGAAAGCCAGGGTTGGGTGGGTGGGAAGAACCACTGCCACTTTTGCTCTTCTGCTGATACGGCTGACGAAACGGAGGAGGAGGAAGCCAATACTTCTGCTGCTTGGCCACTTGTGTACAGGAAGAAGGAGTAGCATCTCTGACTCGCTTCTTGGAAGCATCACACCTCAACTGAGCAGCCTCTTGCTTCAGTGCCATGTTGTAGAACTCATCGTATCTCAACGGCTCAAAGAGGACAAGAGCGAGCTGAATTTCTTCTCTGAGACCACCCCTGAACTGATATATCATACTCTTCTCATCAGGTACGTCCTACTTGGCAAAGTGGGCGAGCTTCTGGAACAACTTGTTGTAGTCATAGACAGACAAAGAGCCTTGCTTCAGATTGCGGAATTCCTGATGCTTACTTTCAACCACACTTCGAGGGATGTGATGAGCTCGGAAATCTTGACGGAAATCATCCCAAGTGATCAGACGTCCACCTCTAGAATCCTTGTACTGCTGGAACCATTTTGCAGCCTGATCTCTGAGTTGGAAGGAAGCGAACTTGACGAAATCTTCAGGCCTGACGTTGCTGCACTCAAAATGCTTGCCCAGATCCACAAGCCAATCGTCAGCATCGGAACCTCAACACAATTGCTGAACGTCTTTGGACCATTAGCAAGGAACTGGTTCAGTGTAGCAAAATGATTCTGGTTGTTGCCTTGATTCCCTTGCCTGCCTTGATTGTGCTCTTGGAGGATTTGCATGATCAACTGTGTGTTTGCATTGGTTGCGGCCATCACAGCTTGCCATGCCTCCGGAGGAGGTGGAGGTGGTGGCGGATCTTGATTCTGGTTCTGACTGGTGATCTTAGCGGGAGCCATCCTGAAGAGGTTGACCACCGTTAGCACATAGACAGATAAATGAAGCTGAAACCAACGGAATGAAAATTGCAACATAAAGTCTTCACATCCGAACAAAATGACCGAATCCATTTCTATTGAAGTGGTCACATATCCCTAAATTGCGAAGCCACGTAGAATTAGGTAGAAGAAGTAAATCAACAAGGTACGGATCAGGAACGAATAATCGGTAAGAAATCCCAATCTCAAACCAATATCCATGGAAGAAGAACTAGAGCTACGAGAATTCCCACCTATGAAACTCCCGAAACTTTCCGGTTATGCAATCAGGTGTTGGGGATACAGGGGAAGCATAATATCTCACCCAAACTAGCAATTCCTACATCCAGCTGTATCCATCCTTCAACACATAACCAAGAAACCTTCGGAAACCGTCTACCTCAACCTTCGAAAAGCATCCGTTATACAAGTTATGGTGATACTCCCGAACTCCCGCCCCAGTACTGGGTGGCGTCGAGGTTATCTCACCAACGAACTGCACAAAGAGATTTTCGATGTCGGCGAAAATATCTCAAGTATTCCAGAATTGCAACGATAAAATTATGATGACAACACCTCAGAGCTCAACTCCCCGGGACACTTCCACTAAACCCCTGACAGGAGGCACCAAGACAATGTTCTCATCATAAGCCATCAGAACGATTCCAAGATACTCGCGTGATCCTAATTTTTTTAGTGAAATTTGAGAAGAGAAGAGTCAAAACTCTACGTCAGGATGCCTTACCAGAGCGATGAGGAGACTGGGAAGTAAAAAGAATTCCTAAGCTCTCCGATATATAATTCCTAAATGACTCAAAACTTTTTTTTTCTAGACACAACTCGGCTGCTAAAAACGATCAAGCAATGGGGCTCCTAAGGTCGGGGAAGGCTCTGATTACCAACTTGTAACGCCCTCGATGCGGCTATAGCTCCTACGTGTCGAGGCACGACTTAGAGACGTAACTGCATTGAAAGCAATGTCGCAAGTTAGGCAATCATCACAACATCCCTTGTAATATATATAATAAAAAGGGGAGATACATAGTTGTCTTACACTCGCCACGTCACATCAAAGTGCATAAATAACATACATCATCCAAACACTCATGGCCCGACTACGGCACCAAAATAGAAAATAACCCAACATGCGACACGGTCCCGATCAAACCCCAACTGGGCACCACTACTGATCATTAGGAAAAGACACATAGTAACGCTGAGAGTCCTCGTCGAACTCCCACTTGAGCTCGTACTCGTCACCTGGAGCGGAAACACCTGGACCTGCATCTGGAGTTATAGTATCTGTGAGCCACGGGGACTCAGCAATCTTGCACCCTCGCGATCAAGACTATTTAAGCTTATAGGAAGGGGTAAGGCAAATATATGTGGAGCTGCAGCAAGCGACTAGCATATAAGGTGGCTAACTTATTCGCAAAAGAGAGCGAGAAGAGGAGGCAAAGCGCGAGCGAGAATCTATAGGAACAACCTGCGCAAGCATTACTCCAACACCGTGTCCACTTCCCGGACTCCGCCGAGAAGGGGCCATCATGGTAACACACACGGTTGATTCATTTTAATTAAATTAAGTTCAAGTTATCTACAACCGGACATTAACAAATTCCCATCTGCCCATAACCACGGGCACGGCTTTTGAAAGTTCAATCCCTGCAGGGGAGTCCCAACTTAGCCCATGACAAGCTCTCACGGTCAACGAAGGAATAGACCTCCACCCAAGACATTCCGATCAGACTCGGTATCTCGGTACAACAAGACATTTCGACAGGTCAAAACTAAACCAGCAACACCGCCCGAATGTGCCGACAAATCCCGATAGGAGTTGCACATATCTCTTTCTCAGGGCACACTCAGATGAGCGCTCCATACAACTAAAACCAAACCTCGAGTTTCCCCGAGGGGGCGCTGCACAGGACTCTAGTTTGGACCAACACTCAGAGGAGCACTGGCCCGTGGGGGGCTAAAATAAAGATGACCCTCGGGCTCCGGAAACCCAAGGGAAAAAGAGGCTAGGTGGCAAATGGTAAAACCAATGTTGGGCATTGCTGGAAAAGCTTTAATCAAGGCGAACTATCAAGGGGTTCCCATTATAGCCCAACCGTGTAAGGAACGCAAAAATCCGGGAACATAACACCGATATGACGGAAACTAGGGCGGCAAGAGTGGAACAAAACACTAGGCGGGAGGCCGAGCCTTCCACCCTTTACCAAGTATATAGATGCATTAAGATAACATAGCCATATAATGATATCCCAACAAGTAAGTAAATGTTCCAACAAGGAACGGCTCCAATCTTCACCTGCAACTAGCAACGCTATAAGAGGGGCTGAGCAAAGCGGTAACATAGCCAATCAATGGTTTGCTAGGACATGGTGGGTTAGAGGTTCAACATGGCAATTGGGAGGCTGACAAGCAAAAGGTAGGCATCATAGAATTGGCATAGCAAAAGAGCGAGCAAACTAGCATAGCAAAGATAGTAGTGATTTCGAGGGTATGATCATCTTGCCTGCAAAGCTGTCAGAGTTGACTGGATCCTCAAAAGCAAACTCAACGGGCTCCTTATTAGAGAACTCGTCTCCCGGCTCTACCCAAACAAGACAAACAAGCAACAAGGATACAATCAACCACGTGCAAGCTCAAACAATAAGATGCAATGATGGTATGCTATGCGGGATGCGATGCGGGATGCAAAATGCAAGATATGACAGGAAATGCATGAACCTGGCCTCAACTTGGAAAATCAAGTGTGCTACTGGAAAGAGGGGATGAAATCGCTTGAAAACGATATAAAGATCATCGGAATCGGAGTTACGGTTTGGAAATGGCAAACGATTCAAATATGACACCGGTCTGCGATTTACAGCAAGTAGGCATCTAAATGCAATGAAATGAACATGCTACAGCACTCAAACATGACAACAAAAGACATGGCAGGGAAGAATTCAAGATGCTTAACAAAATACTAGCACTGAGCCACGGCCAATTCATCCATTATGAGGTTCAAACAAGCATGGCAAAAACGCAAATGCAAAACAGATTTCAGACTTAGTGAAATTAACACTTGTCTGAAATTTCAGATCATGAAGCCCTCTTTGGAGCAACAAAACAACATGATACATGACCTGATTATGTCAAAGAAGGACATGGCATGGAGCTACTCAATAAGCTTAACAAAAGACCCTTAGTAACCTGTGGCCAAAAGGGATCACAAAAAATACTAACAAGCACACGAACATAGCTGAAACACAATCAGTTTTCAGACTTAGTGAAAACTAAGACATGCTGAAATATTACTCACGAAGGCATGTAAACGAGCTCGATGCACTCACTACGTTGCAAGTCATGGCAAGGCAAGCATACATCCATTAAGAAGGCACAAAAAGCTAGCTAGACATGGCAAGAACAATGGAATAGCATGCACGGATCAACTACAATAGCATCGGCAAAATCGCAAACAAGTTGACGATCTGCCCAGATTCACAACGAAGCAAAAGTAGAGCTCGATTGACTCAAGCTAGGTTGATCCATAATTGCAAGTAAAGACATGGATGGATAGAGCATAACACGATTAACAAAACTCGTTGACTGATCTTCCTCAAAAGAGGCACGGATCACTAGGAAACAGCATGAACATATGGCATCATGAACTAAATAATCCCAGACTTAGTGAAAACTACTAAGTCCCTGAAAACAGATTTACCGGGTGCCTCTCTTTGCAAGCTTGCACAAGTCACCACACACATCACAAAAATGCATGGGTTGCACCTCTGAAAAGATAACAAGATGTTTAACAAAACATATGAAGGACTCACAGGCATATCATGCACACAACAATCATGGCAAAAATGACAAAAGTCTAAGATGAACTAGCAGATCTGACAATTAACTCACGAAGCCTCCTTCTAACAGAATTTCGGGCATCAAGATGAATTCAAATGAAAATGATGCAATGGAATGAAGTGGTGTACTCGTTGAGACGAACATTTTGATATACTATATGTCCAAAACGGAGCTACGGATGCGGAGATATGGCAGGTCAAAGTATGCACAAAACTTAGGGGAAGAGGGGAAAAAGTCAACCGGCTAGGGTTTCAGATCCAGATCTGGATCGGCGGCGCGGATCCCGAGGTTGACCGGACATGGAGCTCGCCGGAGTTCGTCGGTGGCCGGAGAGGAAGGAGAAGGCCGGGGCGGCGTGGGACTTGGAGGTGGCCGGAGCAGCGCGGTGCGGCGGCGGAGTGGAGCGGCGGCGGGGTCGTGGCGAGGGGCGGCCGGGCCGGGCGGTGGAGAGACGGCCGCGGCGGCGCCGGCCACCAGAGGTGGAGTAGGCGGCGGCGCGGTGTGGAGGAGGGCGCGGGGGCGCGC
>NC_041384.1:11324278-11331004 GCF_002162155.2 Triticum dicoccoides | reverse complement strand
CGGGGGCCGGATCCGGGCCTCCCAGCCCGCGGCGGCGGTGGTGGCGGCAAGCGCCACGTGGCGGCGGCGGATTGGCTGCGGGCGTCGGGTCGGACACGTCCGGCGCGACGGAGAGGGATTTAGGGTTTCGGGGAGAGGGAGAGATCCGAAATTCGGGGGGTCCTATTTATAGGCATAAGTGGAGCTAGGAGAGTCCAAATGAGGTGCGGTTTTCGATCACGCGATCGTGATCGAACGATCTAGATGATGGAGCAGAGTTTGGTGGGTTTTGGGCCAAATTGGAGGGGTGTTGGGCTGCAACACACACGAGGTCTTTTCGGTCCCTCGGTTGACCGTTGGAGTATCAAACAAAGTCCAAATGATACGAAACTTGACAGGCGGTCTACCGGTAGTAAACCAAGGCCGCATGACAAGTCTCGGTCCAATCCGGAAATATTTAATCCCCACACACGAAAGAAAGGTAGAAATGACCACCGGAGGAGAACGAAGCGCCGGAATGCAAAACGGACAACGGGGAAAATGCTCGGATGCATGAAATGAACACGTATGCAAATGCAATACACATGATGACATGATATGAGATGCATGACAACGAAAACAACACACGGAGACAAAGACCCGAACCCGAGAAATAAATATAACTTAACGCCGGAAACGGCAAGAGTTGGTGTACAAATTGGGAAAGTTATGTCTGGGGCGTTACACAACTATTCCCAGCTAAACCTTTCAAAACCTTGTTATGCAGCTACTGTCATTAACAATGCTGATAATTTTATGTGCTGCTAACTGGGACAAAAGATCAAACATCAATCTTATCGATAATTTGTACATTCATCATCATTTAGAAACAACAGGTACAACAGACTCCGACTTGATTACATAGCTGCATAACTATAACATCAATAACTATTAAATTAATACCCAAATAAGCATGTTGAAAACGATCTGCAAGTTGAACACCTGTAATGTTGGATGTTGGGAGGTTTATCCGAATCTTGTTAAATGCAAATAAACATAGAGAAAAATACATAAAAAAAGTAGCTGTCAAACAAAGAAAACTGTATAGTAGCACACACATATGCAGAACTATATATCCAAATGCAAAACATTATGTAAAAAGCTGAGAAAGGTCAGTATAAATAAAATATGATTCATTATAAACCTATGACCACTAATAGAATAATGGTCTCTTTTATTGTCTTTTGTGCTAATCAACCTTAAAACTGTTACAGCCATGTGGCCCATACAATAATCTAACAGCAGAGAAGCAACATAGTAGGGTGTGACTAGGAATGGAGGAATAAGGGAGAATCCAGTATGGAGAGGCGATTGAAGCAGGTCGCATGCGACATTGAAGAGCTACCGATGTGTCCAACTTCACACTAAATATTGCAAGAGTAAACTGTAGAAAAAGATGTCATGCATATAATTCCAGTTCAGTATACTGAATACATTCAGTTTTGCAACCAATTTTGAACATCAAGTTAGTAATATATTGGATGACTAAACAAACTTATTGATCAAAACAGAAATCAGAAATGAGAAATTGGAAGTAGAATATATAATGATGGATAAAATTAATAGGTAGGTGCTAAAGCATATATCTCTCGTCACATGTTCACTTTATTTTACAAAGTGGCACATGAAATTTGAGAGATATCTATTAAAAAGTGATTTGAGACTCCAAGTTGGCAACATAATGAATACATTGGAACCATCATCGGGTTTAACACAATAGTTCTAATCTTAGTTGTAGAAAAATGAAGATGACGATCCGGGTGTCCAAATCATCCAACACCTAAAGAAGTCCATATTTATTATTCAACCAGTATATGTCATGGCGCAAAATTAATCAATGATACACAATTCAGAAATAGCAGCTAAATTTAGAGATTAATCAAGCACACAAGAAATCAGAGTAAGCAATAGGTGACAACAATCTATACCTATAGGAACCGTAAATCTGAGGTGCATGGGTATGCAGCACACGAAGAACAACCAAGGTGAGGCCCCGGATGTCCAGTTCATCCAGTATCTAAGGAAGTCAAAATTGGTGATTCAACCGACAACATGTCATAGGGAATGTCCAGGAGCAGATGGGAGGAAGTTGATCACCATTGGTAGCTGTATGAGTGGTATGGTAGACACCCACCCGTATGGGGGACGATGGGAATGAGATGAGTAAAGGTGGAGCACCCAATTTAAACAGAAATCCATCAGTTTCCTGTGGAGATCACGGGGAGAGGAAGTGAACCATCTTTTATTGGGTGGCTATAGATAACCTGCAAAGAAGGGTTTCCTTGTTTTTTAGGAGAATCTTTTATTGGGTGGCTATAGATGGCAACTAAGAAGATAACAGTGTGGGTCATTTGGAACATAGGGTTGCACATGCATTTAGTCAGTGGGATACGCAAAAAAAATCTGAAGAACAACAGTAAGTTGTGTGACAAACCAGAATGTCGAGTCTTGGGGAAGGGGAAGACGTCATTACTGATGGAAACGACCTCCTCGCCATTGATGACTGTTGTCGAGCAAAGGAACACTACTAGGGAAAAGCCTATAGGTAAATCAGTAGTAGTAGTAGCATGGGGTAGGTAGCCGGCACTACTGTTACCTAGAAGTAGCGCAGCCCAAAACCACGCGTTGCAGGTAAACTTTGGCAATAGCGCGGTGTTTGGTACTGACATACTGGTTGGCCGATGACCAAACGACAGACGGCCTGCATCCCATCCGTGCCTAGAGGCTCGAAGCAGAGTAACGGGGTGCACCCAGCTTGGTTCGTCTCTTGCTCCTCCATGACATGGGGTAGGAAACAATGGAATCACGCCTAGCCCGTTTCATAGCGCCCTAGGAGACGTCGTACCAGCAGCCGCCTGTCGGCCGAAGCAGACGAAAGATGGCGGTTGAGTGTGGCGGTGGACGGGCGGCGTGATCAGGATGATGTGTTGTGAGCCGGCACAACGCGCGAGCGAGGGGGCGTCCATGGTACGGCGAGGTATCCCACCATGAATACAAACTCCAAGCAGGACGTAGGGTATTGCTCCTCATCAAAGGTGCTAAGTTAGGTAAACTGTGTGTGCGTGCTCACTTCTAGTACATCCAGTCACGTTCGCCATCCTACCAAGGGTACTGATGGATGGTTTCTGCTCCCTCACTTGAAATGACTTACAATTCCAACGGATATTTAGAATCTAAGAATGTCATATGCATTCTTGCGAGTGCGATTATAGACTCATCGTTGTCCAATCTCGTGTCTTCAACAACAAACAACTCACAACTGCTTTAAGAATGAAGCGTCCTCTAGCTCATACGAACCACTAAGGTAACTGGACAACAACAACAACAACTTCACTCTCAGGGTAAGAACATCCCATCATCGAAACTTCTATATCATTAATTTTAGTCATGTAAACATTGATACAACTACTTGACCAACACTAAATTTTGCCTATGAGGCTTCATATTGTTGATATGATGCGCATTTTATTTCATCTGCAACAGATCTTGAATTTGTAAAAGTAAAATAAAAATTTAGAGCAACATCCTGGCATTCCCAGAGCTGCCAAGCACATGCAACACATATTTTTGAACCATGGCAGAGGTGCGATGTTGTTCTTTTCAAGCACACAAACCTACAAATACCTGGGGGAGATACTCTCCTGGCCAAAGAGAATACTACCAAGCACCCACATGTAGAAAAGGCAAGACATGATGAGATCCGACTTGAAATGATACTAGTATAATTAAGTTGAAATACCCCAAATTAGGTATTCAAAAGCATCTTGCTACATTACCTACTTGACTAGACTAAAGAACGATGACATTTTTGAAGATAACATATAAACTCCGCCGACCGCATTTGATGTGATGCGAGAAGCTCGGTAATAAGTGACAACTGCAGCACCCTTCACCTTGAGAAAAAATGTGTTAATTTGTTAGTAACCTGCTGCAGACACCGAAAAAGCCTATAGTAGCACCTACGAGTATCTAAATCCTTCACCCTTTTCACATAAATTTTGTAGGTGATGGAGTTAAATGAGCCGACTGATGTGTGTAATAGCAAAAGGGCTGCAAATATATTAATTTCAACTTATGTATTATGATATAGAAACCCAATGGAGAACACTCGGTTATCAACATATCATTTATGCTCCAACACGTAGCCTCGTCACCATTTTAATTGTTTATGTATGTTGTTAGCACGTGCGAATCCAAATCTCATCCACATCACCAATATTTTGAGGGTGCATGCTACCCACATTGTCTGTCACATATCTTCCTTTTTTTGCGGGTTACTGTCACATATCTTCCAAAGAGAAAAATCAAACATTTAAAAACTCACAAATTATATTCAAAATATCCTCTTACCTGCTGAACCGTTTTAGCGCATTAGCACATCAAACCAGATAATGATCCCAACTTATTAGCTCCATTAATTAGTTCCACCAGCAATGGTTGTGCCTAGAAGCATAAGAGTTCCGACAATTAACAACAGTTCCACGATAGAGACAAATGGATAAGAGAAGGTAAGATGAAACAATTAGAAAGATGAGCTGGCAAGTATACCTTGAGCAAAATAATTCACTTATATAACGTATTTTTATAGGTGTGTTATAAGTCACTTAGCTATTACACAAAAGTAGTCATAAAATGCAAGTGATATTCATAAAAGTAGTCACTTAGCTACCTCATAATGGAGAATTTAGCTAGCAAGAAGATGAAGAAAAGGCATAGCCTAGAATTTTCTCATGTAAACTCATTCTTCATCATGTCAACAAGACAAAATTATGACAAATCAATTTATTTCTATGTGTTACCAAAGTTATGACAAATATTCACATGTAGGAGGGGCCATGAACAAATGACAGAATCACTATGGTTTTTAGTAAGCACGTATTGAACCGAAGTTGTTTTGTTGGAGTTAAGTTTAGTAACAAAATCAGAAGAAATAATAATGGATACAAAATATCCATCCTTGAGGTTTCATACATAGTATCAACTAAGTTAATATTTGACATTTGATTTGGTATTTTCGAGGAAAGAAAACAACTATATCAAAAGATAACACATACTAAAATAATGTGGCTATGAGTTCATCCATCTAGAATAGGGACAATTACTAAGTTTTATTACCATAATTTGCATACTAAGTCCAAGTGTAAGTGTACAATTAAGAATCACAATAATTTTATGTGAGCAACCATTTACAAAAATAACCAGATTAAGCTACTCCTACTATATAAGACAGAGGATGGGTGATCACCTGGTAGGTAGAAACTCCTGAAAGGGTAGTACTTCGTAGAGCATGGTACATCAAGTTTTGTGGAATGCATTGATTTGAGTTGAACCATATAGGCACTATCATGCATATATAAAAAGATTGCATTGGTATCGTCATCATACCCCACTAGTTTGGTCCATGGCATCGTTTCCCAATTCTGAGGAAGGGTCTTAATAATGTTACGCAATTCAACTGTCTTTTGGGACACCCATATGGAAACACCTTCAGAATTGACCTCCCTCTGCCACACTTGAATGTTATCATTAGATAACATGGCAACACCAACAATCCTATCATCTGTCTGTATAATCTGACACCGGCATATGCTAAAATCATCCATACTGCGAGGCCCCTTGATTAGGGTAAGGTTCTGCCCCTCCAAATCAAACTCAATTATAACGTCTCTCGCATACCTGGACAACCAGTAAATGATATTGCCAACAAGGGTGTTGGGACAACAAGGACCATACATGGTCTTAGGTTGAGTCTCTATTGAGATGAGATTGCCCCATTTGCCGGTCTGTGAGGAGAAAACACGAGCCAAAGGTCGTCGATCATCATGAATATACATGGACAACAGGACCACTTTGAAAGGGCTAGAGTGGCAGCTGCCGTGCACATGGCCCTGGTCGCCGGCGATGCAGAGCACCGCCCCGCTGAGATTGTTCATGTTGAACTCCGTTGGAATGGTCATGCGGTGGTGCTCGCTTGTGATGGGGTCGCACACAATGACCTCTTTACTCTTCAAGTCTTCAATGAGGATGCGACCATGGCGGCAACTTAGCACACAGTAACGTACTTTACTGTAGCATCCAAGGGTGAAGCGCCTTGGAGGGATGCGGTCGGGAGGATTCAGGACGGGGTGGAACACATTCTTGTGGCTGTTGCGACACACAAGCAAGCCGAGGAGGGGTGCCTTCCGGTGGTGAGCACGGAAGCAGCGGAGGAACTCGGGGTCAGTGGCCACGCATCGCCAGCGCTTGCAAACGGCGGATGCACGCAGGAGGGAGGACGGCTGCGGCGGGAGGCGGAGTAGGATCTCCCAGAGCATATCATCATCGTTGTCCAGCAAGGTGCCGCGAGGGCAGCGGATTACTCGGGCTCCCTCGTCGCTCATGTGGGTCCGGGGATGGAGACGCGGGCGCCGGCTGGCCACTGTGGCACCCTCATCACTGGCGTGGATTTGGGGATGAAGGCGTGGGCTACGACGGCGGCATATTCCGGCGTCCAAGTGGCTGCGTTGTTGACGTTTCATGTCGACGTACGCCGCCAAGGCAAGGCAAAAGATGTAGCTAGCTTTTTTTTTTGCGGGCAAAAGATGTAGCTAGCTAGCTATAGTAAAATCCGAGGGAGAAACATTTTTTGAAATTGCCAAAAAATTACTTAAAATCACAAAGTTTAAGAAAATTGATAATTTTTTAATATCCATCTACACATTTTCTAAA
>NC_041384.1:11308242-11323712 GCF_002162155.2 Triticum dicoccoides | reverse complement strand
AAATCAAGGCTTGTTTTTGAAAATTTGAATAGTTGGGAAATCTAGCATTTTTCCTAAATTTTTGAACATTTTATTAAACAAGGAAAGGAAACTAATAAATAAAACAGAAAACCGGACAAAACCGAACATGAATCGTATGGAAAGTTCCTAAAAGCCAGGATTCTATAGAGTAGGTAGCTGCTACTTAGGTCGATCCATCTCGTGGTCGTTCACCTTTTTGAAACGTAGACTGTTTGTCGCAGAATGTGTCAAATAGGGATCACCGTCCCTTCGTCCCGCATCTGCTTCCGAATTTCTGTTTTGTCAAGCTTAGGTGGAGCACTACAGCCAAAGGCCAGGGTTGTGTGACCTAGTACATGGGCGACCACGCAGAGTTGTGGGCTCTAGGGCGCCTACGCACGGAGCTCCCATGGTGTCGTACTTGGCCGCTATGCCCTTGACCTCCATCTTATTTGTTGACTATTTTTGCCCCTGCTACTTTCATTTCAGTATTGTAATAAACATTGAAACAACATGTAAACTGAAAACAAACCATTGAGTTAGTGAAAAAAAAAACAGTGGACCTCCAAATCCACATATGGATTGGAGCACACCCTCCAAACGCACAACCCACCTGCCGGATTTAGGCCGGCCCATTTCGCGTGGTCCGCATTTTTTACATTTATTTTTTTATTTTTCATTATCCACTTTGTTTTCTGTTTTACTATTAATTTTATGTATAATAGAAAATGTACACAGATTTAAAAATATTCAAAACTACAAACAGAACTAGTGGAACCACAAAATGGTCGTGAATTCAAAAAGAATGTTCCCAATTTCAGAAAAAAAATCACGAATTTCGTAAATGTTTGCAAAGTTCAAAAAAAGTTCACAAATTTAAAAATGATAACAAATTTAGGAAATATTTAGGGATTCATTAAATGTTCTAAAAATTTAAAAATCCAAATTACAATATATGATGAAAATTTCATAGAGTTTCCTAATTTCAAGAAAATTCCATGAATTTTCAAAATGTTCTAAACTTTCAAACATCTTCATGACTTCAAAAAAATGTTCCGTGAATTACAATTGTTTCTCTCCAAAGAGTTCATCTATTCATAAAATGTTCAGAAAATTAAAAAAAACACTAATTTAAAAACTTATTCCCAAATTTCAAGAAATGTGAATGCATATAAAAAATGTTCATAAAGTGGGGACAAGTCTTGAAATTGAATAGATGTTCATGAATTTGAAAATTATTCTGGTATGTTTAAATATAATGAATTTATAAATTGTTTCTAATTTTAAAACTGCACACAATTTTAAAAAATCCACAAATTGAAAATTTTCATGAATTCAGAAAAGTCAACAAGTTTGAAAAAAATTCACGAATTTGAAAAGAAAGGTAAAAAGGATAAATAAAAATAAAAAGGGAAAAATAGAAAAATAAAAAATAAAGGAAAGATAAAAAAAAGTTCAGAGAAGGTTCGAAAATGTTTCTAGAACCAGCGGGAAAAAAACGGAATGGACCGGCAGAGGACAGGGTGCGTGTGGGGTTACAAGGTAGGTTGCTTGTTTTATACATAGTTCAAATGCAGGCGCTCATACTTACGCACATAGACTGACCCCTATAAACACACATCTTATCACTATAAACCTCCGAGAGACTAAGTCGATACATCATCTTAAGATTGACTACAGAGGCATTTGCAGTAGGTCGATAATCCAGCTACTTATGTATGAAACAGGAAGGCCCCATAAATAGTTGATCAGTTCGTATTGTCACGCGTGCAAGTCCACAGCAATGCCCAACCCACTTCTTATCGATGCATCATTTTCATGGAGAAAACGACTCAACAGTCTGTAGAGGAAAGTATAGCCCCCCACCCCCAACCACCTCAACGGATCAATTCCCCCCTCGACTCCAAAACCAGATCAATTAGACCCCAAGGTGGTATTGGACATAATTTTATGTGGTATTTGAATAGGCAGTGCTGACTTGACGAGATGACTTGTCCATGATTAAATCAGGTGGTTTTCTCGGGAAGGAATTGCTTAGGTGATTTATTTATTTTCTTTCTACTCAGCTCCCTCAACCTCTCCCCGACTGTTGTCATCGCCACCCACCTGCCTTGTCGCTAGAGTTGATAGTTGCCCCACTGTCCCCGCCCGCCAACGTCATGGCCATAGGTGAGTTCTGTGGTCGGCTGATGACTCGAGCCCTCCACCACCCCCTCCGATGATCGCACAGCTATGGAAAAGTAGGACTCGGTGGGAGTTTTGGGGTTTGGGGAAGGACACAGTTGTGGACAACAGAAGCATCAGATTTAGTTGGCATGACCGTGAGTTGGTAGCCATGGTAGTGGTTTCGGACGCCTGCCATGGCAGTAGTTTTGGACGCCTGCCATGGCAGTCAAATCAAGCAGGTTATTTTACAGAAGAGAGGGGAATCATGGGAAACTTGGCTTATATGTGCATATATTGAGATAAGAGGAAATTGGAGTGTGGATGGTGGTGTACTGATATAAAGTTTGAATTTTTTTTGTAGTGATATGAAGTTTGAATTATTTGTGTAATGTTGTAAAGATTGATTTTTGTGTGTACTGATATGAGGCTTCAATTTTTTGTACAAGGGGTGTTGAGGAGGCGCCAGATCCAAAGGAATGCTTCAGTGTCTAACTGCACTATTTTGGCAAGTTCGAGATAGTGAATGGCTTGATTGACTACAACGATGGACTGATGGGGCTATGTTACTTGTGAAGAGAAGCAAAGTGGGTCATGAAGAGTTCTTACTACATTCAAAAGTTATGTGTCAAGTAGAAAGAGGGCACTGCGAGGGCAAATTTAGTTATAAAATGCACTGGCTTGTTCCAGGAAAAATATTGAGGGATGGTTTGCTCTTTCTCCATGACGATGCAACTACTGAGAAGATGGTGCATGCAACTTCACATGGGGAATATGCATAGACCTTCGTGGAGGAACTGTTCATGTAGAATTTAGTGGTGGCAACTTCTGAAGATGAACTGATGGATTTGGAAGCATCATTCTTTCCTTTTCACACATGACTCACTCACGTCCAATCTTCGTGAATCGTGCCTTTATTCGACCATCCTCAATTTCCCCATAGCCCCGGCTCCATTTGCATACACCATTTTCAACAAAGGGAATATAATAATATCGCGGAGATACCAATTACACTTAGCCTCTGCAACAATGCAATGTCGTAAAGACATTGTGGATGCACACGGCCAAAAGATAAAAGGAAGAAGAAGAAGAAGAAGAAAAGAAAGAAAGATCCCGTTACAGTGATCAATTCCTTATAGCTGTAGCATGAACCACCACCTACACAACACCCAAAGTCTAAATTCTCCAGAAGCGATGCCTCCATGAAGAAAATAGTGTACAAGCACCGTCATCTCCCGATCATAGATCTTAGATTTTCACCCTGGGGAAGATCCGCGCTCTCAAAACAATGCCTTCAATAAGGTCACTGCCAGGCGCAACCAATTAAAGCTAGAGCTTGGGTTTTTCACCCTGAAAGCCAACAATTTGTACTTCACCTGTGTTGCCGCCCCCACTTGCCTATCCCGCTGCTACGAGTCACGATTCACCAAGAAAAGTCCTCATCGCCACAAAGACTCTATCCGCCATTAGAAGGCCTCAGACCTAAGCCACCATGACATTCTCCGCCACTGTCTTCACCATGAAAATCGAAATACCGACAAGTCGCGTAACGTCAACAGGCACCGAAGCTCCGCATCACACCCTCCTGAAGCCACCCGGGCTGAAATAGGGACGCATACGACCGAATCTCATCCGATCCAGGAATCTAGAAGCGTCAAGCACCCAATGAAGATCTTCGGCGGAGCATTCCGGAACTCGTCAACTGCCATATCCATAAGCGCTGGAAACCGGCAGAACACCATATTAGAGCAAAAAGAACCCAAGAACCGCACCACCCACCGGTTCCCAACCGCTGCCACCACCCGCACCACACAAAGATGAATAACTGAGCCACACCGAGCTCTCACGGCCATAGCGACAACCGAGGTCGCTGAAGAAATCAGGGCCGCCCCGGCGCCCATCTCCACCGGACGAACCACGCCGTCTAGGGCCGCCATGAATCTCTGGCCAGAGATCCCGCTATGCGAGAAAGGTTAGGGCCCCCGCTGCCATCAGCCACGCGAGAAGGACGAGGACCCACCACCATCGTCAGCCTCGCGACCTTTGACCGGAGGCTTCCTTCAGCGGTGGCGGGGGGAGCAGGATCGGAGGGGGAAGGGGTGGCCGCTGTGCTAGGGTTCCGCCTGGGAACGACACGGGGGCAGGAGCGGTCAGTTTGGTTCCATCCTAGATAGCGACTTGTCGTGTGCTGATCTGATTTGGTCCACTGAATTCCCTTCCTCCTCAATAGCCTTCCTCTCTGTTGGAGGCTTGGAGCAGCATGTTGACACCGGGCAAGCCACACACGTGCACTGGTGCACACCCACTTGATGTCGTGGACCTTTATCCTCTTATTTTTTTGATGTCTCATCGCCGATTGGAGTCGCATGCCACTCATGTTAGTAGTTAGTGAATAACTTGTACTCTCTCTGTTTCTAAATATTTGTCTTTCTGGATATTTCAACAAGTAATTACATACGAAGCAAAATGAGTGAATCTACACTCCAAAATATGTCTATATATATCCGTATGTAGTAGTTAATTTGAAATCTTTAAAAAGACAAATATTTAGAAATGAAGGGAGTACTTTATTACAAACTCCCAGTTCGCATTGTAAGTGATTGAGCGTGCTTTCTCAAGCATGTGTAATAGAATGGGAAATATTTTTTCTTGCAGACAATTTGCTGCTAGAAATAGCCTGAGAAATCATTAAAAAAAATGGTTTCGGATATACGACTATAACTGCTGGCCTCAAAGGTAGAAAGAGTAGAAGAGTAATTCTCAGTTATTGATGACGTTTAGTTGTCTTTTGATTATTAGGTGTGTGGTAATTTTCGAGCACCTACATTCACTTCTCCACAATGCCCCGGTATATATGGGCGAGCCATTGCGTGTCCTCCCCTTCCAGATCGCATCTGAGCTCCCGCATCGTCCCCCTTCCCACCCACCCAGGTGACTCAGGCGGTGGCAGGCACCACACTCCCATCCCTTCCTCCCCGTCCTCCCATACCCTTGCTGTCGTCCGGAGCCCCCGAGGCAAAACCCCACGTGGTAGCCGGCGGTGGGGCTCCTTTTCTCCGCTACTTGGGGATGGCCGATGCGGGCCGACCTATCTAGGCGGCGGCAGTGGGTGGGCGCAGGGCTCGGCGGCACAGCAGCGGTGGCTCATGGTGTTGGCGTGCTTGCGAGGGCGAGCGGCGACGCGGTGTCCCTTGGATTGGCAGTGGTGGCCATCACCTCCGTCAGAGGTGGTCGGTCTGCGGCTGGGTGGTCGGACTAGATGAAGGATCTCGAGATCCGTCATCTAGTCCCGGCTACGAGTTGGCAAGACATAGTTGACGGTGAAAACCGAGCAGGCGGCAGGCAATGGCGGCGTTCTGTGCCGTTATCTTGATGAAGGCATTGCCGTGTACCTAATGTTGACCCACTCATGTATCTCCGAGGGTAACCCTAGGATCGGATCTTCTAGATCGGAAAATGTCAGCATTGCCGTGTCATTCCTCTCTTGGGAGCATCGTTTGTGGAGCAGTGCTGAAAGACAGAGGTAGGAGGTGGAGCGTCTTCATCTTGCACGGAGCTTCAATGGAGATGTCAAGACATGCCTGGCCGGCTGTCATGCATGTTTGTCAGGTGCTACGCATGACAGATCTTCTAGAGGCTTCGCGTCTGGATGGACGAGCACAGGGAGGTGGCGTCATGGTGGCGTCGACGGATGGCCATACCGACAAGGATGATGCGGATCTCTCTCCTGAAGATGGGTCATCGGTTCAATGATGATGGCGGTTTCTAAAACGTATGCATGTGGTGTACGCTTTCGGTCTGCTGCACCAGCTGTTGGTTCCGATACATTATGTAGATGGATCGGCGACGACACCGGTTTTAGATATGAAGAGTGAGAGCACTCCATATTATCGAGTTGTAGGTGTGAGTGGTGGCTTCGGATGACTTGATGTATGTTCTTGTGAGACCTTTGTTGAATATTTAAGAAAAATGGTCGTGTGCATCGATTGGTACAGAGGCCAGGGTTTTAATCTCGTTTTACAAAAGAGAAAGTGTCAACATGTTATATCTGTTGTGTTTTTGTGAACAAGTTTTATATATACTGTCATGGCATGGCCATCTAAATGCCCCTTGGTCTATGGCAGGGAGTATGCATTTGTATATGGAGTTTATGCTTTGATCACGCTCGGCCACTATGCATGCATGGCCCAACTCATCTTTCGGATGGAAATATGCATCTGCGAGCATGGAAACGTAGGCAAATTTGACAAAAGCACATCGTAAATTGCGTGACTGGAAAGCTTTAACATGAATTCAGTACTAAAATGCATTCCAATCAGGAGACCTTCTCATATAGCTAGCTATGTCAAAACATAAAGAAATCCGGTCAAAATGCCAATGTTTCGTGCCAAGGATCAAGGATCAATCATGCCCAGTAACTAGTCTAGCAGTGGAACTGGAAAACAGAGTAGCAAATCGATCAATCTACACTAAATTCATGGATGGGGTCGGGGGCCTTCCCTCACCCCGGCTCGCCGCTATCAACTATCATCAGCATCAGCATCGTCCTTGGCCAGGATATCCTTGACGATGGAGAAGGCATGCTTTGCCGGGCCGTCATTCTGGTGATAGTGTACTAGGAGGAGTCCCAGCCGGCCGCCTTGCTCGTCGGGGACGCCCACCTTGAGCGCCCGCGAGCGGAACGCAAACACCCGGATCCTGATGGGCTCCATGGCGTCATTCTTCGGATCCACGGTCAGCTTGTGCAATTTCAGGAACTTGCCCCAGCCGCCGACGAGGCGGTAGGAGTCGTTGGACTTGACGTAGTTGATGCTGAGGAGGTAGGGCTGGCCGGTGCGGTCGTAGGCCTGCGCCTTCACCCGCGGCTTCTCTGCTTCCATCAGGAACTTCTCCAGCGGAATCGGCTGCTTCTTGGAACGCAAGTTCTTGCACGAAATCTGCAGGCGATTCTGGTAGACCAGTCGATCCGACTTCCACAGGGGCCCGTCGTGGATGCGCATTGGGACGAGGGCCTTCGGGTGATAGATCACGTCCAGCAGACTGGGGACATCGTCGGCGGTCGAGTCCGGCGAGAGCCCGTCCCGGACCATGCCGGCCTTCTTGGGTTTCTTGCTTGCTCTGGCCGCGGTAGGCTGCGCGCGTCGGATGCCAGCGGCGGGGCGCCGCGGGCTCTGATCAGCGGCAAGATTCTGAATCTCAGCGGCGGTAGGCGATGGGATGGAAATACGCTCGTGCTCTTGGATTCTTCGAGTATAAATAGAGAGCAGAGCGCACGCAGGACGAGCGGGTGCTCTGTAGGGAGCGAGCAGAGTATTTCCATATTTGTTTGTACACGCTGGATTCCATATTTTCCACATATTTTATATATATGGAAACTATTCTGAAACTGTGTGTCCTATCTTTATGAAAATGGTTCATATAACTGAAATCGATTAAAATGTGTATGAAAATTTGACTTCCAGATGTTGAAAATTGTGGGAAATGTCTCTGAAATGTTTTGAAAAGTATAGCAACTGATCCTATGTTTATGAAACTGGTTCATATAACTGAAATCAATTAAAATATGTCTGAAATGTGTATGAAAATATATGAACAGAAAATAAAATTTGACTTCAGATGTTGAAAATTGTGTGAAATGTCTCTGAAATGTTTTGAAAAGCATAGCAACTGATCTGTGCATAAAATGTTTATGGAATGTTTCAGAAAAAATTGTTGAAATATGACAATATTTGTAACATTTATAATTCTTGAAATATTTATGGAATAACTGAAATATGTGCTACTTCAATTTATTTTATAATAAAATTTAAAATAATATGTGATAGCTGAAATTGTTGGGAAATATGTGTCGGATAATATTGATTTTTTATTTTAAATTAAGTTAGAATATTTCTTAAATAATTGAAATTTGTGTTTTTTACAGAATTTTAATATGACTGAAATTGTTAAATTTGAACCAAAAAGGGAAAAATATTTTTAAAATTCTTTGTTTGAGAAAATTATTATGAATTATTATTATTATTCATTATATTCTATATTTTCAAAATTTTAAATTATAGTATTATTAACTATTTCTAATATATAAATAAGAAAATGCATTACATATAACAAATAGATACTATCCAAGATACATACAATGCTATACACATGGCGGCCACATGCTTGTCAGAGCGAGGCCTCCACAGTGGTAGATCTTCAACAAGGTTTACGAGGGGGCTATGTTAGCATTGCATAAAGAGTGGAGAGGGTTAATCTAATGCATTATGTCACATTTGGCCAAAATAGTGCTTGGTACTAGGGAAGAGTATTTGTACCACATGGGTGCTCCACCTCCCTGTATGAACATTCAGCTCAAAAAAATACCGAGAAATTTGAGAAAAAAACTGGGATTTTGTGATACCAAACTTGTCTGTCTGCTCTACTTTCGTGTAAAATTTCATGAAAAAATATATCAAGAAACATATTCATGCAATAAACACAAAAAATTCTGATGTATAAAAATAACAGTTTGGATGGATTTTAGTTTGCACAGTATTTCCTTCGCCACGGATATGTTTTCTGGTATTTTATCACAAAACATCACACGATAGTAGATTGAGCACCCAGGTTTGATATCTCCAAGATCCTGATTTTCTTGATTTTTATTGGTATTTTTTATATTTATTATCCGTATAGGGCTGTGGAGCAACCAGGAGCCCATGTCTATTTCCCTCGGTGTAGAGCATTAATAATATATTGAAATAAAGTTAGTTGCTGGCATGGCCCACCTTGGCCCTAACTAATTAACCTCAGCCACTCATCCTCTGTATAATCATCATATATTTTAGAAACAATATGAATAATTTAATATTTGTAGATAAAGTTTGAGGGCCATGAAAATGCGGACCCTTAGAATGCCCACCAACGCCAGAACCGCCGTGTTCGGGCAATGTAAACCATCCAACATTGTGTCGCATTGGTTCATGGGAGCAAACTAAGGGGAAGTCTACACGTTTGTCATGTACATGTCTGACCTGTAGGTCCCACCCAAGTCCCTTTTCGCGTGAAAGGGTTGCCACACATTCATGTTTGTCAAGTCACTGCAGAGAGGACATGACTCAATGACATTGATGCCAATCACAACGAGGCGACTGGATGATTGGGTAGTGCCGCTTCAATGTTGGCACAAATACCGAGAAGACTAATACGGCCAATGCGCCGCATCCAAGGGGACCATCCTCCACGGTGTCCAACTCCTCCACCAAAGAGGATATCATCCTCTCCTCGGATGATGATGAGGAGTAGGAGTCGTCCCTCCTCGTGAAAGCCACGACGACAGAGGAGGAGTATCAGGGACACCTGGCACTCCTCATCGAGTGGTCAATTAAGGACCATAGTCTCGCGCGGCCCTCATCGCCTCTCCACCACGTCAAGGCAGAGCCAGCGTCGTCACCTCTCCAGTGCATCAAGCAGGAGAATCCCTCCCCGGTGCAACCACGGCGTCCAAGTCAGACGCCTGATGACGTAGGAGTCGGCGTCGCCGCATCACAAGCGGTATGCCCGCATCAACCGATCGGTGTGACTGTCATGCCACATCTAGTGCGACAAAGTCATGAATGATTTGGTGCCTCCAACGATCACGAAGGTGCACAGGCTCCTCCTCCACTACCTTGTGATGGTGTCCTGATTAAGGGGTGAAAGTGCAACTATCCCTAGGTGGTTTTGGTAATTCATAACAACATATAGCTCATTGAGCTAATGCTATTCGAAGATGATTATTTCAGGAAAGCTCAATGATTGGCATGGCATGGATGTTGAAAGTGGATCCCTCAAAATGCTAAGGACAAAGGATTGGCTCAAGCTCAAAAGCTCAAAACTCTTCATTTTATATTTTAGTGATCCAAGATCACATTGAGTCTTTAGGAAAAGCCAATACTATCAAGGAGGGATGAGGTGTTGCTTAATGAGCCTCTTGTTTCATGTGCTTAGTGATATGCTCCAAAACCCTCAACTACTTTCCCATATCCACATTTGACCTAAACCCAAAGCCAAACTCGGCCCTACCGATTCTTTCAACCCGGCGCCACCGAGTTTCACTTGTCATAGCCATTGCCAAACCCTAGCAAATCGGTTCTACCGATAGGGATCTCGGTCTCACCGAGATGGGATTGCAAACTCTCTGTTTCCCTTTCGTAACTTTCCGGTCTCACCGAAGGAGCGGATCGGTCCCACCGAGATTGCAATGTAAACTCTCTGTTTCCTTTTTGTAACATTTCGGTCTCACCGAAAGAGCAAATCGGTCCCACCGAGTTTACCTGACCAACTCTCTGGTTAGCTTAATACCAAAATCGGTCTCACCGAGTTTGTGTAATCGGTCTCACCGAGATTACGTTATGCCCTAACCCTAACCATATCGGTCCTACCGAGTTGCATGTCAGTCCCACCGAAAATCTCTAACGGTCACTAGGTTTACTATTTCGGTCTGACCGAGTTTGTTGTTTCGGTCCCACCGAGATTGGTAAATTGTATGTAACGGTTAGATTTTGTGTGGAGGCTATAAATACCCCTCCACCTCCTCTTCACTCGTGGAGAGAGCCATCAGAACACATCTACACTTCCAACTCATATGTTCTGAGAGAGAACCACCTACTCATGTGTCGAGGCCAAGATATTCCATTCCTACCATATGAATCTTGATCTCTAGCCTTCCCCAAGTTGCTTTCCACTCAAATCTTCTTTCCACCAAATCCAAATCCTGTGAGAGAGAGTTGAGTGTTGGGGAGACTATCATTTGAAGCACAAGAGCAAGGAGTTCATCATCAACACACCATTTGTTACTTCTTGGAGAGTGGTGTCTCCTAGATTGGCTAGGTGTCACTTGGGAGCCTCCGACAAAATTGTGGAGTTGAACCAAGGAGTTTGTAAGGGCAAGGAGATCGCCTACTTCGTGAAGATCTACCGCTAGTGAGGCAAGTCCTTCGTGGGCGATGGCCATGGTGGGATAGACAAGGTTGCTTCTTCGTGGACCCTTCGTGGGTGGAGCCCTCCGTGAACTCGCACAACCGTTACCCTTCGTGGGTTGAAGTCTCCATCAACGTGGATGTAGGATAGCACCACCTATCCGAACCACGGGAAAAACATTCGTGTCTCCAATTGCGTTTGAATTCTCCAAACCCTTTCCTTTACATTCTTGCAAGTTGCATGCTTTACTTTCCGCTGCCAATATACTCTTTGCATGCTTGCTTGAATTGTGTGATGATTGCTTGACTTGTCCTAAAGTAGCTAAAATCTGCCAAGAACTAAAATTGGGAAAAGGTTAAGTTTTTATTTGGTCAAGTAGTCTAATCACCCCCTCTCTAGACATACTTTTGATCCTACAAGGGGTCTCTCGTGATGATGGTTCCCAGTGAGATGGGCTAAGGAAGGGTAAACTACCTTGGTTGAGACACCCATGTCGAATCCAGGGAACAACATGCTCGTCCTTGGAGTGCATGGAGTTGGCAACACAGATTTCACATGTCTCAAACTCCCCTAGCACGTCGTTGGTTTCCCTTCGATGAAGCCATTTACTTTCCCCCTTGTCCTCTTCTTCATCTCTGGTGAGAGGCTCCACCATCATATTTCTGACAATTCTAAGAAAATACGAGCACTGTGTTTTTCATGAAAACTATTTCTGTAATGTAGTTTCACAAAATAACACTAAGAGATTCATAATTAAGACTATGTGAATATCTAAATATACCTATTTGAGTATAAGGGAGTGTCAATAACCTCCAGATACCATCGTGATAACTAAACTTAAGAAATTATCGAGAAACTATTTGTGAAATATTTTGAAATTGACTTATACTCCCTCCTTTCCAAAATATAAAGTGTATTATAATCTTTAAAAAGTCAAACATTTGCATGTTTGACTAACTATTTTAGAAAAAAATATCAATATCTACAATATCTGATTTGTATCATTAGATCCATCGCGAAAAGTACTCCCTCCTTTTCTTTTTAGTCCGCATATAAGGTTTGGTCAAAGTCAAGCTTTGTGGAGTTTGACTAATTTTATATTAAAAAAATAAACATTCAGAATATGGAATCAATATTATCAGATGCACCATGAGACGTATTTTCATACTATATAGTTTTAGTATTGTAGATGTTCATATATTTTTATATAAATTTGGTCAAACTTTGTGTAGTTTGACTTTGACCAAATCTTATATGCGGAGTAAAAAGAAACGGAGGGAGTATTTTCCTATTTCGTTTATTTTTACTATAGATGTTGATACTTCATTCTACAATATTGGTCTAACATACATATGTCTGACTTGCACGAAAGCCGATTCACCTTATGTTCTGGAATGGAGAGACACTATTGAAGGATGCTGCTAACACGACACTACGATCAGAGACCCTTCGAAAAACTGTCTGTGATGCAATAATCGCAAACGGTGCTATATGAAAAACGTCAGAATGTATAAAACATTTGCGATGACGGATGCATCAAACACGGTTCAGGTTTTAGTTGCGTGTGCGATGAAGGGCATACGGTTCAGTTCAGTTAACTATTTGCGATGAGGAGGAACAAAAGAAACGGGTAGCCAGATGAAGGCGTGTGCGATACACAACATACGGTTCACTCGGATGAACTGTTTGTGATTAGGCAACACAAAAGAAACTGTGGCCAGATCAAAGGTGTGTGTGATATACGGCATGCGGTTCACTCGGATGAACTGTTTGCGTTGAGACATGAGAACAGAAAACGGTTTAAATGAACAAGATGTGTGTGATACGAGGCAAACAGGTCTGTAATCGGAGACGTGTGCGAAGACCGATAACAATACGGACGATTACTGCTAACAAGCCGTGTGTGTTGTGAGCAAACGATTGCTGGTATACAATTGTGAGTGATTGATGAAAACATCACCAACGGGTTCCATTGTTTAGTCCGTGTGCGATGTGATTTTCTTTGTCCGCACAACATCTACGCTTGTCTACAAAGCATCAACATATATGCTTAAAAAGACAGCATTGCATAACCAAATTAAGCATACAATTACACAAGTGACTACACAAAAAACATTTCCACACAACGAAGAAATCAATTACATGCACACTAAAGTAGGAGAAACGAGGATCTAATCATCTACTTATTGTTGTGACGACGATTGCCATTCCTCTACTTCCGGCTGGATCCCTGGCTGTTTTGGGGAAGGAGGGACTTCCTCATGTCAACGATCTGCCTGTACATGTCGTAGCTCGTGTACGCCTCCTTGGCTGCGTACACGACGTGAGCTTTATCGAGTTTCTCCATCCAGGCCGAGTGCCAGGCACGCTTGTCCTTGTTGCACGAATCCTTCATGTCTCTGTAGTAGGGGTCGATGATGGCCTCGGCGAGGTGAACTAGTGAGTCCTTCTCATGCTCCTTGCTGCCCCTGATCTTGTATTGGCCCTGGATGTTGACAAGATTCTGGCAGGCGATGCATGAATTCTCGAGCGCCTTTACATCGTTGGTGGTATCCACCATAGCGAACATGTAGTGGGGGCTGTTGACAAACCTGGCGAAATACTCGCAAGGCCTTGTGGCTAGGCAGTAGTGGTAGACGAGGACGTGGTGGCGCGCGCACATCTGGGTGACGGCAACCTTGGGACGAGAACCGGCACGAGCGCGGGTGTACTCGAGGTCGAACCCGACCACCTTGCACTTCTCCTCGACAAGCAACAACTCCATGATGTGGATGGAGTGCTCCACCCAGACCGGGTCGTTGGTGTACACCACCGAGAGGTCCATGAACCTTCTGTGGGTGTCCACCACGGCATGCATGGTGAACTGCTGCTCATCGTCGGCAACCGCTCGGAGTGCCATTGGAGCCGCGCAGGATACCCTCTAAGAATTTCTCGTGGTGGGTGTGCTTCTTGCAATGGTGGGGCGCGATCGAAAGGTTGAAGAGACACAAGGGTAGGTTAAATGGCCGCTGTAATAAATGGGGGTCGGCTGGCCTGTAATCGTCACGTCTTGTCGCAGCGTTCATAGCGGAGGATTCCAGTGCACGTTTGACAACACTGCACCGCACGCGTGGGCTCGAAGAGGCGCCAAATGTATCGTTGGTGAGCCTGTTCCTGCGCTACTGCGTTGTTTACCGCATAAGTTTCCCGCCCAGCTAGTTTGACCACGCGTCGGCTAGAAGAGGGACAAATCATGGGCGTTTATTGGCAAAAACTTTGTAAAAACGAAGTGTGTGGAATGACTTTGGTCATAAGTTTACCCTTGGGTGATGAGGTCAAAGTGACACAGAAGGGTGATGATGGACACTCGAGGGCGATAATTAATTCTGCGCTCTACACTGCACACGGTGGAAGAAACCAACTGTGTGCAATAATGTTGAAGATCGCAATCGAGTTAGCTATACAGATCGTGTGCTGTGAGATGGACAAGGTAAACTGATTCGAGAATGGATAATAAAATCTAAGACCATTGCATATTAAGGTCAAAATAGTGCTAGCAATATATGAGTCTCATACGATGCCATTTCAACGATTGTACCACAAAATCTCAAAATGTTACAAGGTTCAAATTCCAGAGTTATATGGCTCAAATTCAAAGATTACAAGGTTCAAACTGATATTAGAAATGAAATTCAGCTCATTAGCTGCAAACGCTCGCGCTGATCTGCTGAACATGAATATCAGAGAGGTTCAAACTAATATCACCGCTTCTAAGTCTGGCTTCGAAACCTCCCTTTTTTTGCAAAGGGGCCAGCCACTGAGAAGTCATGTATGGGGTTGACACGATGACTTCTGATTACTATGTCATCTGAAGTTCCAAAATGAAATTCAACATTTTTGGAGCCTACTCCATTCTGCCGCAGGCGCCGGCGTTGATCAACGAACCATTCATTTTTGCGGAATAAATGTAGGGCAAACCTCATTTCCTTCAGCACCCTTACTCTGAGAACAAAGAACCTGGCGAATATACTCTCCGGTAAGGTCCCTCGGTAGGAGTTCAAAGTAATTTCTGAGAGATGCAGATCTAGGCATTCAACGTGATTGTTATATTGTATCACATTATCCACCACTAGGCCTAATCTTATCTGCAAAATAAGAAAACGCATTAGTGCCTACATGCAATTTTGAACATTACTACATGCCTAGCTATTTGGTTTGCAGGATTTGTAAAATGCACTAACATGCCATCTTCGATCTGACATGATTAACATGGGCATTTGATGAAAAATGTAGCCTTCTTCACAAGAGGTTGGAGTGGATGAAAAGTTCCCTAAGAAAACTAGTACAGATGAATCCAAAGGATAAATGCTTATTCATTGTAACCATAT
>NC_041384.1:11260244-11307767 GCF_002162155.2 Triticum dicoccoides | reverse complement strand
CATGTATGTACTGAAATCCTCCAAAAGAACCTTCATAAATCGTACTACATTGTCATTGTAAACTTGGAAAAAGGTGTCACAAATTGAACTCCCTTATGGTTAAAATTTAATAGGAAAGGAACATCACCTCGATATATAGCTTCTCCAGGCACGGTAAGCATCTCAGGAAACTGACAACTTGCTCCAGGTCAGGCTCAATAGATTCTAGTGCCAAGACCTTCACTGTGCGGAGTTTCGGGGTCAAGCTTGTCGGAATCATTTTCTGAATGACAGGCGAACAAACATCTTCAAAATTAGAAATAATGTTAATTTCTAGAAGGAGAGGTAGAAGGCGGCTGTTTTACTTGAACGAGTGTGGATCCAATAACAAGTTCAGAGTATTTGTCAGACGAGTAGCCCACCACTGTCAATTTCGGCGCAGAAATGACATTGATTCTTGTTGGACCTTCTTGATCAACTACAAGTAATCTCTCAAGTGCAGGTGTATCCTGGATGACCATACCGTGGTACACATCTTGTGATGTCTTCCTGCCGCACCAACAACACACATAAATAGTTCGGAGAGTCATAGAGGTGATGTGGAAGGTACTCAGCCCATTGATCGCTTGAAGACGAAGGCACTCGAGTGCAGTACAGCCACGGAGCAGGCGCTCCATGTCACCCTTTGAGAGGCAGACGACGACGAGCTCGAGGTGCTTCAGTCGTGGTAGAATAAGAGCGAGCGCGTCATTAAGGGGCGGGAAATTGCAGTTCCTGAACTTGGCGATGCGCAGCATGGGTGCGTGGCGGAGTGCGGACGTTGGCAGCGAACGCATATGCCCATCATTAAAAGTGAGCTCCTCGAGCTGATCTAGGGCGGGGGATCGGAACCAGTCGTCAAGCTTGGCTCGGTCCTTGCCGTTGGAATGGAACTTGCCCATTATAAGGCCTTTGGCTGGGTCAAGGTGACTGCCGAGGATCTTGGAGAACGCATCCAAGCTTTTGCGATAGCCATGGGGGGTGCCACCGCCGGGAAACGAGGGTTGTCCGCGGCCCATATTTGATTGGGAGGAGGGAGATGATGACTCTCAACATATCATCAGGGAGGCTGCTGATAAAGTCTAGGCCTGCTGGAGTCACTTGCGGTTCTAGCTCGCCCCGCCTCTGCTTGTTGGCAGCCCCGTTCTTCACCTCCGAAGTCTCCTTGTCAGCGGTGCTTTCTGATAGAAATGGAAGTACATGGAATATTTAGTTAAAACAGGGCAATAGAAAAGTGTATTGGTAACTAGAAGTTATTAGGTAGGAACATAGTAAGAAAAGGGAATAACAATTGGTTGCTTAAATACTACACAATTCATTTGACATTGCTGGGTAAGTCAACATATGCAGATAGTTGAAAAGAAAACTTACTTCGAACAAAGTCTGGATGGATGATTTTGTCGGGGAAGCTAGCATATATCAACGTACATAAGAATACTCAGACATAGATAATAAGCGTACACGTACATAAGAATAGTTCAACCATAAGTACATACTTCAACCATCATTAAGCATACTCAAGCGTACATAGTTCGATCCATCCCACATCTCATCTCACAATGCGGTCGGCACGATCGTGAAGCTTCTCTAGGTACTCGGCGTACGCACGGTGCGCCACCCTGCGAGAATACTTCTGCTTGAAGGAGCCAACGGCCAATCCTCTTGCATGCGCCAGAACACTTAGATACGCGTCATGAATCTTGTGGTTGCAAAATGGGCATCCATAGCCGTCGTTCCAGGTCCTAATACGCCTGTTATGCATTCCCGCATAAAGCTCCCTCAGGATTCGCCTCTTGTACCTCCTCTGGGCATTCATCCTCGCTGTCAGACAACACCTATACAAATAGTAAAACAAATTTGGCATCAAATCAGTGATTACATGCCGTGAAGTAGGATTAGGAATTTATGGCTATTTATTTATACATATCCAGACATTATGGTTCGATTTTTAGGCACAGTCGTCTATGTATAGACCAATCTCGAAGAAAATAATGGCACTAACATATGTAGGTCATTCAAAATCAATTGTTAAGTCCTTGCTAGGAATTATTAGCACGAACACTAACCCTAGTCGGATTACTAGCAAAAATCATTTGCACGGATGAAACAATTAATCACTTATCACCTGTACCATTCAAACAATCAATACACTACAAGGATCTAAGAAAACTTACTCAGATTTCATGGATTGGGAGAACATAACCACATGATTTCTATTCCAAAAAGGGGAGGCAGGAGTAACCAGAGAACCCCTATGATCTATTTGACACCTAAATTTGTATAGATGACTAACCATCTGTCCGTCGTCGTCGAAGTCGTCGCCGGAGTGGTCGTCGGAGTCGTCGCCGGAGTGGTCTTCGGAGTCAGTGTGGAACTCCGCCTCCGACTGTGGAAGCTCGACGCCATAGACGATGTCAGGGTGCAGCGATAACTCGCCGATGGTGAAGGCAACCTCTGTCTCCATCTCCACGCCGTGCTCCGGTGATTTAGCAGCCCCGGCGTCGCCACTCCCTCCAATGGGGCGCTTTGGCGGCATCCTCATACACTGACGGCTTTGAGGACTGAGAGCGGCGTCGAGGGTGCAAGCGGAGAGAGAGGATTGTGTGTGTGTGTGTGTGTGTGTGTGTGTGTAGCGAGGATGGGGGTTGCAGCCGCTCGGGCGCACCATTAATATGGAGTAGTGGGAGTTGTGGGAGAGAGGCAGGCGGCGATCAAACCGATGGCTCGCCTCCCGGTGAGCCTACGCACCGGACTGCTAGCATGCCTACCAAAGTTTCACACAGCTACTCGCACGCCTCCCGATGACACTGCGCAGCAAGCACGTCTCCGTCAATTCACACACCTGCACGCACGCCTCTGAAGGAAATATGCCCTAGAGGCAATAATAAAGTTATTATTTATTTCCTTATATCATGATAAATGTTTATTATTCATGCTAGAATTGTATTAACCGGAAACATAATACATGTGTGAATACATAGACAAACAGAGTGTCACTAGTATGCCTCTACTTGACTAGCTCGTTAATCAAAGATGGTTATGTTTCCTAACCATGAACAAAGAGTTGTTACTTGATTAACGGGATCACATCATTAGTTGATCTGATTGACATGACCCATTCCATTAGCTTAGCACCCGATCGTTTAGTATGTTGCTATTGCTTTCTTCATGACTTATACATGTTCCTATGACTATGAGATTATGCAACTCCCATTTGCCGGAGGAACACTTTGTGTGCTACCAAACGTCACAACGTAATTGGGTGATTATAAAGGAGCTCTACAGGTGTCTCCAAAGGTACATGTTGGGTTGGCGTATTTCGAGATTAGGATTTGTCACTCCGAATGTCGGAGAGGTATCTCTGGTCCCTCTCGGTAATGCACATCACTTAAGCCTTGCAAGCATTGTAACTAATGAGTTAGTTGTGGGATGATGTATTACGGAACGAGTAAAGAGACTTGCCGGTAACAAGATTGAACTAGGTATTGGATACCGACGATCGAATCTCGGGCAAGTAACATACCGATGACAAAGGGAACAACGTATGTTGTTATGCGGTCTGACCGATAAAGATCTTCGTAGAATATGTAGGAGCCAATATGGGCATCCAGGTCCCGCTATTGGTTATTGACCGGAGACGTGTCTCGGTCATGTCTACATTGTTCTCGAACCGTAGGGTCCGCACGCTTAAGGTTTTGATGACAGTTATATTATGAGTTTATGAGTTTTGATGTACCGAAGGAGTTCGGAGTCCTGGATGAGATCGGGGACATGACGAGGAGTCTCGAAATGGTCGAGACGTAAAGATCGATATATTGGATGACTATATTCGGACATCGGAAAGGTTCCAAGTGATTCGTGTATTTTTCGGAGTACCGGGTAGTTACGGGAGAAGCAATGGGCCTTGATGGGCTTTAGTGGAAAGAGGAGAAAGGGCCAAGGGGCTGCTGTGCCCCCCCTCCCCTCTAGTCCGAATTGGACTAGGGAAAAGTGGGCCGGCCACCTTTCCTTCTCCTCCACTTCCTTCTCCCTTCCTCCCCTCTTGGTGGACTCCTACTAGGACTTGGAATCCTAGTAGGACTCCACATCCTGGCCGCACCAAGCCTTGGCCGGCCTCCTCCTCCTCCATCCTTTATATACTGAGCCAAGGGGCACCGCATGGACACACAAGTTGATCATTGAGATCGTTCCTTAGCCGTGTGCGGTGCCCCCTGCCACCATATTCCACCTCGATCGTATCGTTGTAGAGCTTAGGCGAAGCCCTGCGACGGTAGTACATCAAGATCGTAACCACGCCGTCGTGCTGACGGAACTCCTCCCCGACGCTTTGCTGGATCGGAGCCTGGGGATCGTCATCGAGCTGTACGTGTGCTAAGAACTCGGAGGTGCCGGAGTAACGGTGCTTGGATCGGTCGGATCGAGAAGACGTACGACTACTTCCTCTACGTTGTGTCAACGCTTCCGCAGTCGGTCTGCATGGGTACGTAGACAACGCTCTCCCCTCTCGTTGTTGTGCATCACCATGATCTTGCGTGTGCGTAGGAATTTTTTTGAAATTACTACGTTCCCCAACAGTGGCATCCGAGCCAGGTTTTATGGTTTGATGTTATTTGCACGAGTAGAACACAAGTGAGTTGTGGGCGATATAAGTCATACTGCCTACCAGCATGTCATACTTTGGTTCGGCGGTATTGTTGGACGAGACGACCCGGACCAACATTACGCGTACGCTTACGCAAGACCGGTTCCCCCGACGTGCTTTGCACATAGGTGGCTTGCGGGCGACTGTCTCTCCAACTTTAGTTGAACCGAATGTGGCTACGCCCGGTCCTTGCAAAGGTTAAAACGGAGTCTATTTGACAAACTATCGTTGTGGCTTTGATGCGTAGGTGAGATTGGTTCTTGCTTAAGCCCGTAGCAGCCACGTAAAACTTGCAACAACAAAGTAGAGGACGTCTAACTTGTTTTTGCAGGGCATTTTGTGATGTGATATGGTCAAGACATTATGCTAAATTTTATTGTATGAGATGATCATGTTTTGTAACCGAGTTATCGGCAACTGGCAGGAGCCATATGGTTGTCGCTTTATTGTATGCAATGCAATCGCGATGTAATGCTTTACTTTATCACTAAGCGGTAGAGATAGTCGTGGAAGCATAAGATTGGCGAGACGACAACGATGCTACGATGGAGATCAAGGTGTCGCACCGGTGACGATGGTGATCATGACGGTGCTTCGGAGATGGAGATCACAGGCACAAGATGGTGATGGCCATATCATATCACTTATATTGATTGCATGTGATGTTTATGTTTTATGCATCTTATCTTGCTTTGATTGACGGTAGCATTATAAGATGATCTCTCACTAAATTATCTAGAAGTGTTCTCCCTGAGTATGCACCGTTGCGAAAGTTCTTCGTGCTGAGACACCACGTGATGATCGGGTGTGATAGGCTCTACGTTCAAAGACAACGGGTGCAAAACAGTTGCACACGCGGAATACTCAGGTTATACTTGATGAGCCAAGCATATACAGATATGGCCTCCAAACACGGAGACCGAAAGGTCGAGCGTGAATCATATAGTAGATATGATCAACATAGTGATGTTCATCAATGAAACTACTCCATCTCACGTGATGATCGGACATGGTTTAGTTGATTTGGATCACGTGATCACTTAGAGGATTAGAGGGATGTCTATCTAAGTGGGAGTTCTTAAGTAATATGATTAAATTGAACTTAAATTTATCATGAACTTAGTCCTGGTAGTATTTTGCAAATTATGTTGTAGATCAATAGCTCGCATTGTTGCTTCCCTGTGTTTATTTTGATATGTTCCTAGAGAAAATTGTGTTGAAAAATGTTAGTAGCAATGATGCGGATTGGATCCGTGATCTGAGGTTTATCCTCATTGCTGAAGGAAATATGCCCTAGAGGCAATAATAAAGTTATTATTTATTTCCTTATATCATGATAAATGTTTATTATTCATGCTAGAATTGTATTAACCGGAAACATAATACATGTGTGAATACATAGACAAACAGAGTATCACTAGTATGCCTCTACTTGACTAGCTCGTTAATCAAAGATGGTTATGTTTCCTAACCATGGACAAAGAGTTGTTACTTGATTAACGGGATCACATCATTAGATGAATGATCTGATTGACATGACCCATTCCATTAGCTTAGCACCCGATCGTTTAGTATGTTGCTATTGCTTTCTTCATGACTTATACATGTTCCTATGACTATGAGATTATGTAACTCCCGTGTGCCGGAGGAACACTTTGTGTGCTACCAAACATCACAAGTAACTGGGTGATTATAAAGGTACTCTACAGGTGTCTCCAAAGGTACATGTTGGGTTGATGTATTTCGAGATTAGGATTTGTCACTGCGATTGTCGGAGAGGTATCTCTGGGCCCTCTCGGTAATGCACATCACTTAAGCCTTGCAAGCAATGCAACTAATGAGTTAGTTGCGAGATGATGTATTACAGAACGAGTAAAGAGACTTGCCGGTAACGAGATTGAACTAGGTATTGGATACCGACGACCGAATCTCGGGCAAGTAACATACCGATGACAAAGGGAACAACGTATGTTGTTATGCGGTCTGACCGATAAAGATCTTCGTAGAATATGTAGGAGCCAATATGGGCATCCAGGTCCCGCTATTGGTTATTGACCGGAGACGTGTCTCGGTCATGTCTACATTGTTCTCGAACCCGTAGGGTCCGCACGCTTAAGGTTTCGATGACAGTTATATTATGAGTTTATGAGTTTTGATGTACCGAAGGAGTTCGGAGTCCCGGATGATATCGGGGACATGACGAGGAGTCTCGAAATGGTCAAGACGTAAAGATCGATATATTGGACGACTATATTCGGACATCGGAAAGGTTCCGAGTGATTCGAGTATTTTTCGAAGTACCGGAGAGTTACGGGAATTCGCCGGGAGAAGTATTGGGCCTTGATGGGCTTTAGTGGGAAGAGGAGAAAGGGCCTGCTGCGCCCCCCCTCCCCTCTAGTCCGAATTGGACTAGGGAAAAGGGGGCCGGCCACCTTTCCTTCTCCTCCACTTCCTTCTCCCTTCCTCCCCTCTTGGTGGACTCCTACTAGGACTTGGAGTCCTAGTAGGACTCCACATCCTGGCCGCACCTAGCCTTGGCCGGCCTCCTCCTCCTCCATCCTCTATATACAGGGGCAGGGGGCACCCCATAGACACACAAGTTGATCCACGTGATCTTATTCTTAGCCGTGTGCGGTGCCCCCTGCCACCATAGTCCTCGATAATATTGTAGTGGTGCTTAGGCGAGGCCCTACGATAGTAGTACATCAAGATCGTCACCACGCCGTCGTGCTGACGGAACTCTTCCCCGACACTTTGCTGGATCGGAGTCCGGGGATCGTCATCGAGCTGAACGTGTGCTAAAACTCGGAGGTGTCGTAGTTTCGGTGCTTGATCGGTCGGGCCGTGAAGACGTACGACTACATCAACCGCGTTGTCATAACGCTTCCGCTGTCGATCTACAAGGGTACGTTGATCACACTCTCCCCTCTCGTTGCTATGCATCACCATGATCTTGTGTGTGCGTAGGAAAATTTTGAAATTACTACGTTCCCCAACAGTGGCATCCGAGCCTAGGTTTTATGGTTTGATGTTATATGCACGAGTAGAACACAAGCGAGTTGTGGGCGATATAAGTCATACTGCCTACCAGCATGTCATACTTTGGTTCGGCGGTATTGTTGGATGAAGCGGCCCGGACCGACATTACGCGTACGCTTACGCAAGACCGGTTCTCCCGACGTGCTTTGCACATAGGTGGCTTGCGGGTGACAGTTTCTCCAACTTTAGTTAAACCGAGTGTGGCTACGCCCGGTCCTTGCGAAGGTTAAAACAGAGTCAAATTGACAAACTATCGTTGTGGTTTTGATGCGCAGGTGAGATTGATTCTTACTTAAGCCCGTAGCAGCCACGTAAAACTTGCAACAACAAAGTAGAGGACGTCTAACTTGTTTTTGCAGGGCATGTTGTGATGTGATATGGCCAAGACATGATGCTAAATTTTATTGTATGAGATGATCATGTTTTGTAACCGAGTTATCGGCAACTGGCAGGAGCCATATGGTTGTCGCTTTATTGTATGCAATGCAATCGCGATGTAATGCTTTACTTTATCACTAAGCGGTAGCGATAGTCGTGGAAGCATAAGATTGGCGAGACGACAACGATGCTACGATGGAGATCAAGGTGTCGCGCCGGTGACGATGGTGATCATGACGGTGCTTCGGAGATGGAGATCACAGGCACAAGATGATGATGGCCATATCATATCACTTATATTGATTGCATGTGATGTTTATCTTTTATGCATCTTATCTTGCTTTGATTGACGGTAGCATCATAAGATGATCTCTCACTAATTATCAAGAAGTGTTCTCCCTGAGTATGCACCGTTGCGAAAGTTCTTCGTGCTAAGACACCACGTGATGATCGGGTGTGATAGGCTCTACGTTCAAATACAACGGGTGCAAAACAGTTGCACACGCGGAATACTCAGGTTATACTTGACGAGCCAAGCATATACAGATATGGCCTCGGAACACGGAGACCGAAAGGTCGACCATGAATCATATAGTAGATATGATCAACATAGTGATGTTCACCATTGAAACTACTCCATCTCACGTGATGATCGGACATGGTTTAGTTGATTTGGATCACGTGATCACTTAGAGGATTAGAGGGATGTCTATCTAAGTGGGAGTTCTTAAGTAATATGATTAAATTGAACTTAAATTTATCATGAACTTAGTCCTGGTAGTATTTTGCAAATTATGTTGTAGATCAATAGCTCGCGTTGTTGCTTCCCTGTGTTTATTTTGATATGTTCTTAGAGAAAATTGTGTTGAAAGATGTTAGTAGCAATGATGCGGATTGCATCCGTGATCTGAGGTTTATCCTCATTGCTGCACAGAGGAATTATGTCCTTGATGCACCGCTAGGTGACAGACCTATTGCAGGAGCAGATGCAGACGTTATGAACGTTTGGCTAGCTCAATATGATGACTACTTGATAGTTTAGTGCACCATGCTTAATGGCTTAGAATCGGGACTTCAAAGACGTTTTGAACGTCATGGACCATATGAGATGTTCCAGGAGTTGAAGTTAATATTTCAAGCAAATACCCGAGTTGAGAGATATGAAGTCTCCAACAAGTTCTATAGCTAAAAGATGGAGGAGAATCGCTCAACTAGTGAGCATGTGCTCAGATTGTCTGGGTACTACAATCGCTTGAATCAAGTGGGAGTTAATCTTCCAGATAAGATAGTGATTGACAGAATTCTCTAGTCACCATCACCAAGTTAGTAGAACTTTGTGATGAACTATATTATGCAAGGGGTGACAAAAGTAATTCCCAAGCTCTTCGTGATGCTGAAATCGATGAAGGTAGAAATCAAGAAAAACATCAAGTGTTAACAAGACCACTAGTTTCAAGAAAAGGGCAAAGAGAAGAAGGGGAACTTCAAGAAGAACGGCAAGCAAGTTGCTGCTCAAGTGAAGAAGCCCAAGTCTGGTCTTAAGCCTGAGACTAAGTGCTTCTACTGCAAAGGGACTAGTCACTAGAAGCGGAAATACCCCAAGTGATTGGCGGATAAGAAGGATGGCAAAATGAACATAAGTATATTTGATTATTGATGTGTACTTTACTAGTGTTTATAGCAACCCCTCAGTATTTGATACTAGTTCAGTTGCTAAGATTAGTAACTCGAAACGGGAGTTGCAGAATAAACAGAGACTAGTTAAGGGTGAAGTGACGATGTGTGTTGGAAGTGGTTCCAAGATTTATATGATCATCATCGCACACTCCCTATAATTTCGGGATTAGTGTTGAACCTAAATAAGTGTTATTTGGTGTTTGCGTTCAGCATGAATATGATTTGATCATGTTTATTGTAATACGGTTATTCATTTAAGTAAGAGAATAAATTGTTGTTCTGTTTACATGAATAAAACCTTATATGGTTCCACGCCCAATGAAAATAGTTCGTTGGATATCGATCATAGTGATACACATAATCATAATATTGAAACCAAAAGATGCAAAGTTAATAATGATAGTGCAACTTATTTGTGGCACTGCCGTTTAGGTCATATTGGTGTAAAGCGCATGAAGAAACTCCATGCTGATGGGCTTTTGGAATCACTTGATTATGAATCAGTTGATGCTTGCGAACCATGCCTCATGGGCAAGATGACTAAGACTCCATTCTCCGGAGCGAGCAACTGACTTATTGGAAATAATACATACTGATGTATGCGGTCCGATGAGTGTTAAGGCTCACGGCAAGTATCGTTATTTTCTGAACTTCACAGATGATTTGAGCAGATATGGGTATATCTACTTGATGAAACATAAGTCTGAAACATTTGAAAAGTTCAAAGAATTTCAGAGTGAAGTGGAAAATCATCGTGACAAGAAAATAAAGTTTCTACGATCTGATCACGGAAACAAATATTTGAGTTACGAGTTTGGTCTTCAGTTAAAAACAATGTGAAATAGCTTCACTACTCACGCCACCTGGAACACCACAATGTAATGGTGTGTCCGAACGTCATAACCGTTGATATGGTGCAACCTATGATGCTTCTTACCGATTTACCACTATCGTTTTGGGGTTATGCATTAAAGACAGCTGCATTCACGTTTAAAAGGGCACCATCTAAATCCTTTGAGATGACACTGTGTGAACTATGGTTTGGCAAGAAACCTAAGCTGTCGTTTCTTAAAGTTTGGAGTTGCGATGCTTATGTGAAAAAGTTTCATCTCGATAAGCTCAAACTCAAATCGGAGAAATATGTCTTCATAGGATACCCAAAGGAGACAGTTGGGTACACCTTCTATCACAGATCCGAAGGCAAGACATTCGTTGCTAAAAATGGATCCTTTCTAGAGAAGGAGTTTCTCTCGAAAGAAGTGAGTGGGAGGAAAGTAGAAAACTTGATAAGGTAATTGTACCTTCTCCCTTATTGGAAAGTAGTTCATCACAAAAAATCTGTTCTTGTGACTACTACACCAATTAGTAAGGAAGCTAATGATGATGATCATGTAACTTCAGATCAAATTACTACCGAATCTCGTAGGTAAACCAGAGTGAGATCCGCACCAGTGTGGTACGGTAATCCTGTTCTGGAGGTCATGTTACTTGATCATGACGAACCTACGAACTATGAGGAAGCGATGATGAGCCCAGATTCCGCGAAATGGTTTGAAGCCATGAAATCTGAGATATGATCCATGTATGAGAACAAAGTTTGGACTTTGGTTGACTTGCCCGATGATCGGCAAGCAATTGAGAATAAATGGATCTTCAAGAGGAAGACGGACGCTGATAGTAGTGTTACTATCTACAAAGCTAGAATTGTCGCAAAAGGTTTTCGACAAGTTCAAGGTGTTGACTACGATGAGAGCTTCTCACTCGTATCTATGCTTGAGTCTGTCCAAATCATGTTAGTAATTGCCGCATTTTATGAAATCTGGCAAATGGATAAACAAAACTGCATTCCTTAATGGATTTTGTTAAAAAAGAGTTGTATATGATGCAACCAGAAGGTTTTGTCAATCTGAAAGGTGCTAACAAAATGTGCAAGCTCCAGCGATCCATCTGTGGACTGGTGCAAGCATCTCGGAGTTGGAATATACGCTTTGATGAGTTGATCAAAGCATATAGTTTTATATAGACTTGCGGTGAAGCCGGTATTTACAAGAAAGTGAGTGGGAGCACTACAGCATTTCTGATAAGTATATGTGAATGACATATTGTTGATCGGAAATAATGTAGAATTATTCTGTAAAGCATAAAGGAGTGTTTGAAAGGAGTTTTTCAAAGAAAGACTTCGGTGAAGCTGCTTACATATTGAGCTCCAAGATCTATAGAGATAGATCAAGACGCTTGATAAGTTTTTTCAATGAGTACATACATTGACAAGATTTTGAAGTAGTTCAAAATTGAGCAGTCAAAGAAAGAGTTCTTGCCTGTATTACAAGGTGTGAAGTTGTGTAAGACTCAAAGCCCGACCACGGCAGAAGATAGAAAGAGAATGAAAGTCATTCCCTATGCCTTGGCCATAGGTTCTATAAAGTATGTCATGCTGTATACCAGATCTATTGTATACCCTGCACTGATTTGGCAAGGGAGTACAATAGTGATCTAGGAGTAGATCACTGGACAGCGGTCAGAATTATCCTTAGTGAAATAAGGATATGTTTCTCGATTATGGACGTGACAAAAGGTTCGTCGTAAAGGGTTACGCCGATGCAAGTTTTGACACTAATCTAGATGACTCTAAGTCTCGGTCTAGATACATATTGAAAGTGGGAGCAATTAGCTAGAGTAGCTCCATGCAGAGCATTGTTGACATAGAAATTTGCAAAATACATGTGGATCTGAATGTGGCAGACCCGTTGACTAAGATTCTCTCACAAGCAAAACATGATCACACCTTAGTACTCTTTGGGTGTTAATCACATAGCGATGTGAACTAGATTACTGAATCTAGTAAACCCTTTGGGTATTGGTCACATGGCGATGTGAACTATGGGTGTTAATCACATGATGATGTGAACTATCGATGTTAATCACATGGTAATGTGATCTAGATTATTGACTCTAGTGCAAGTGGGAGACTGAAGGAAATATGCCCTAGAGGCAATAATAAAGTTATTATTTATTTCCTTATATCATGATAAATGTTTATTATTCATGCTAGAATTGTATTAACCGGAAACATAATACATGTGTGAATACATAGACAAACAGAGTGTCACTAGTATGCCTCTACTTGACTAGCTCATTAATCAAAGATGATTATGTTTCCTAACCATGGACAAAGAGTTGTTATTTGATTAACGGGATCACATCATTAGATGAATGATCTGATTGACATGACCCATTCCATTAGCTTAGCACCCGATCGTTTAGTATGTTGCTATTGCTTTCTTCATGACTTATACATGTTCCTATGACTATGAGATTATGTAACTCCCGTGTGCCGGAGGAACACTTTGTGTGCTACCAAACGTCACAACGTAACAGGGTGATTATAAAGGAACTCTACAGGTGTCTCCAAAGGTACATGTTGGGTTGACATATTTCGAGATTAGGATTTGTCACTCCGATTGTCGGAGAGGTATCTCTGGGCCCTCTCGGTAATGCACATCACTTAAGCCTTGCAAGCAATGCAACTAATGAGTTAGTTGCGAGATGATGTATTACAGAACGAGTAAAGAGACTTGCCGGTAATGAGATTGAACTAGGTATTGGATACCGATGATCGAATCTCGGGCAAGTAACATACCGATGACAAAGGGAACAACGTATGTTGTTATGCGGTCTGACCGATAAAGATCTTCATAGAATATGTAGGAGCCAATATGGGCATCCAGGTCCCGCTATTGGTTATTGACCGGAGACGTGTCTCGGTCATGTCTACATTGTTCTCGAACCCGTAGGGTCCGCACGCTTAAGGTTTCGATGACAGTTATATTATGAGTTTATGAGTTTTGATGTACCCAAGGAGTTCGAAGTCCCGGATGATATCGGGGACATGAAGAGGAGTCTCGAAATGGTCGAGACGTAAAGATCGATATATTGGACGACTATATTCGGACATCGGAAAGGTTCCGAGTGATTCGGGTATTTTTCGGAGTACCGGAGAGTTACGGGAATTCGCCGGGAGAAGTATTGGGCCTTGATGGGCTTTAGTGGGAAGAGGAGAAAGGGCCTGCTGCGCCCCCCTCCCCTCTAGTCCGAATTGGACTAGGGAAAAGGGGGCCGGCCACCTTTCCTTCTCCTCCACTTCCTTCTCCCTTCCTCCCCTCTTGGCGGACTCCTACTAGGACTTGGAGTCCTAGTAGGACTCCACATCCTGGCCGCACCTAGCCTTGGCCGGCCTCCTCCTCCTCCATCCTTTATATACAGGGGCAGGGGGCACCCCATAGACACACAAGTTGATCCACGTGATCTGATTCTTAGCCGTGTGCGGCGCCCCCTGCCACCATAGTCCTCGATAATATTGTAGCGGTGCTTAGGCGAAGCCCTGCGATAGTAGTACATCAAGATCGTCACCACGCCGTCGTGCTGACAGAACTCTTCCCCGACACTTTGCTGGATCGGAGTCCGGGGATCGTCATCGAGCTGAACGTGTGCTAAAACTCGGAGGTGCCGTAGTTTCGGTGGTTGATCGGTCGGGCCGTGAAGACGTACGACTACATCAACCGCGTTGTCATAACGCTTCCGCTATCGATCTACAAGGGTACGTAGATCACACTCTCCCCTCTCGTTGCTATGCATCACCATGATCTTGCGTGTGCGTAGGAAAATTTTGAAATTACTACGTTCCCTAACAATTGCTGCAGAGAAAAATTATGTCATTGATGCACCGCTAGGTCACAGACCTATTGCAGGAGCAGATGCAGACGTTATGAAACGTTTGGCTAGCTCAATATGATGACTACTTGATAGTTTAGTGCACCATGCTTAACGGCTTAGAAATGGGACTTCAAAGACGTTTTGAACTTCATGGACCATATGAGATGTTCCAGGTATTGAAGTTAATATTTCAAGCAAATACCCGAGTTGAGAGATATGAAGTCTCCAACAAGTTCTATAGCTAAAAGATGGAGGAGAATCGCTCAACTAGTGAGCACCTGCTCAGATTGTCTGGGTACTACAATCGCTTGAATCAAGTGGGAGTTAATCTTCCAGATAAGATAGTGATTGACAGAATTCTCTAGTCACCATCACCAAGTTAGTAGAACTTTGTGATGAACTATAATATGCAAGGGATAACGAAAACAACTCCCAAGCTCTTCGTGATGCTGAAATCAAGGAAGGTAGAAATCAAGAAAAACATCAAGTGTTGATGGTTGACAAGATCACTAGTTTCAAGAAAAGGGCAAAGGGAAGAAGGGGAACTTCAAGAAGAACGGCAAGCAAGTTGCTGCTCAAGTGAAGAAGCCCAAGTCTAGTCCTAAGCCTGAGACTAAGTGCTTATACTACAAAGGGACTGGTCATTGAAAGCGGAACTACCCCAAGTGATTGGCGGATAAGAAGGATGGCAAAGTGAACATAAGTATATTTGATATACATGTTATTGATGTGTACTTTACCAGTGTTTATAGTAACCCCTCAGTATTTGATACTGGTTCAGTTGCTAAGAGTAGTAACTCGAAACGGGAATTGCAGAATAAACAGAAACTAGTAAAAGTCGAGGTGATGATGTGTGTTGGAAGTAGTTCCAAGATTGATATGATCATCATCGCACTCTCCCTATACTTTCGGGATTAGTGTTGAAACTAAATAAGTGTTATTTGGTGTTTGCGTTGAGCATGAATATGATTTGATCATGTTTATTGCAATACGGTTATTCATTTAAGTTAGAGAACAATTGTTGTTCTGTTTACATGAATAAAACCTTATATGGTTACACACCCAATGAAAATGGTTCATTGGATCTCGATCGTAGTGATACACATATTCATAATATTGAAACCAAAAGATGCAAAGTTAATAATGATAAGTGCAACTTATTTGTGGCACTGCCGTTTAGGTCATATTGGTGTAAAGCGCATGAAGAAACTCCATGCTGATGGGCTTTTTGAATCACTTGATTATGAATCACTTGATGCTTGCGAACCATGCCTCATGGGAAGGATGACTAAGACTCCGTTCTCCGGAACAATAGAGCAAGTAACTAACTTATTGGAAATAATACATACTGATGTATGCGATCCGATGAGTGTTGAGGCTCGTGGCAAGTATCATTATTTTCTGACCTTCACAGATGATTTGAGCAGATATGGGTATATCTACTTGATGAAACACCATTCTGAAACATTTGAAAAGTTCAAAGAATTTCAGAGTGAAGTGGAGAATCATTGTAACAAGAAAATAAAAGTTTCTACAATATGATCGCAGAGGTAAAATATTTGAGTTACGAGTTTGGCCTTCAGTTAAAACAATGTGAAATAGCTCACTACTCACACCACCTGGAACACCACAGTGTAATGGTGTGTCCGAACATCGTAACCGTACTTTATTAGATATGGTGCAATCTATGATGTCTCTTGCCGATTTACCACTATCGTTTTGGGGGTTATGCATTAGAGACAGCTGCATTCACGTTAAATAGGGCACCATCTAAATCCGTTGAGACGACACTATATGAACTATGGTTTAGCAAGAAACCAAAGTTGTCGTTTTTAAAAAGTTTGGGGTTGTGATGCTTATGTGAAAAAGTTTCGTCCTGATAAGCTCAAACCCAAATCGGAAAAATATGTCTTCATAGGATACCGAAAAGTTACTGTTGGGTACACCTTCTATCACAGATCCGAAGGCAAGACTTTTCTTGCTAAATTCGGAAACTTTCTGGAGAAGAAGTTTCTCTCGAAAGAAGTGAGTGGGAGGAAAGTAGAACTTGATAAGGTAATTGTACCTTCTCCCTTATTGGAAAATAGTTCATCACAGAAATCTGTTCCTGTGACTACTACACCAATTAGTGAGGAAGCTAATGATGATGATCATGTAACTTCAGATCAAGTTACTACCGAATCTCGTAGGTAAACCAGAGTGAGATCCGCACCAGAGTGGTACGGTAATCCTGTTCTGGAAGTCATGTTACTAGACCATGACGAACTTGCGAACTATGAGGAAGCGATGATGAGCCCAGATTCCGCAAAATGGTTTGAGGCCATGAAATCTGAGATATGATCCATGTATGAGAACAAAGTATGGACTTTGATGGATTTTCCCGATGATCGGCAAGCCATAGAAAATAAATGGATCTTCAAGAGGAAGACGGACGCTGATAGTAGTGTTACTATCTACAAAGCTAGAATTGTCGCAAAGGGTTTTCGACAAGTTCAAGGTGTTGACTACGATGAGAGTTTCTCACTCATATCTATGCTTAAGTCTGTCCGAATCATGTTAGCAATTGCCGCATTTTATGAAATCTGGCAAATGGATAAACAAAACTGCATTCCTTAATGGATTTAAAGAAGAGTTATATATGATGCAACCAGAAGGTTTTGTCAATCCTAAAGGAGCTAACAAAATATGCAAGCTCCAACGATCCATCTATGGACTGGTGCAAGCATCTCGGAGTTGGAATATACGCTTTGATAAGTTGATCAAAGCATATAGTTTTATACAGACTTGCGGTGAAGCTTGTATTTACAAGAAAGTGAGTGGGAGCACTACAGCATTTTTGATAAGTATATGTGTATGACATATTGTTGATCGGAAATAATGTAGAATTATTCTGCAAAGCATAAAGGAATGTTTGAAAGGATTTTTCAAAGAAAGACCTCGGTGAAGCTGCTTACATATTGAGTATCAAGATCTATAGAGATAGATCAAGACGCTTGATAAGTTTTTTCAATGAGTACATACCTTGACAAGATTTGGAAGTAGTTCAAAATGGAACAGTCAAAGAAAAAGTTTCTTGCCTATGTTACAAGGTGTGAAGTTGAGTAAGACTCAAAGCCCGACCACGGCAGAAGATAGAAAGAGAATGAAAGTCATTCCCTATGCCTCAGTCATAGGTTCTATAAAGTATGCCATGCTGTGTACCAGATCTATTGTATACCCTACACTGATTTTGGCAAGGGAGTACAATAGTGATCTAGCAGTAGATCACTGGACAGCTGTCAAAATTATCCTTAGTGGAATAAGGATATGTTTCTTGATTATGGAAGTGAAAAAAGGTTCGTCGTAAAGGGTTACGCCGATGCAAGTTTTTGACACTAATCCAGATGACTCTAAGTCTCAATCTGGATACATATTGAAAGTGGGAGCAATTAGCTAGAGTAGCTCCATGCAGAGCGTTGTTGACATAGAAATTTGCAAAATACATGCGGATCTGAATGTGGCAGGCCCGTTCATTAAGATTCTCTCACAAGCAAAACATGATCACACCTTAGTACTCTTTGGGTGTTAATCACATAGCGATGTGAACTAGATTACTGAATCTAGTAAACCCTTTGGGTGTTGGTCGCATGGCGATGTGAACTGTGGGTGTTAATCACATGATGATGTGAACTATCGATGTTAATCACATGGTGATGTGATCTAGATTATTGACTCTAGTGCAAGCGGGAGACTGAAGGAAATATGCCCTAGAGGCAATAATAAAGTTATTATTTATTTCCTTATATCATGATAAATGTTTATTATTCATGCTAGAATTGTATTAACAGGAAACATAATACATGTGTGAATACATAGACAAACAGAGTGTCACTAGTATGCCTCTACTTGACTAGCTCGTTAATCAAAGATGGTTATGTTTCCTAACCATGAACAAAGAGTTGTTATTTGATTAACGGGATCACATCATTAGTTGATCTGATTGACATGACCCATTCCATTAGCTTAGCACCCGATCATTTAGTATGTTGCTATTGCTTTCTTCATGACTTATACATGTTCCTATGACTATGAGATTATGCAACTCCCGTTTGCCGGAGGAACACTTTGTGTGCTACCAAACGTCACAACATAACTGGGTGATTATAAAGGAGCTCTACAGGTGTCTCCAAAGGTACATGTTGGGTTGGCGTATTTCGAGATTAGGATTTGTCACTCCGAATGTCGGAGAGGTATCTCTGGGCCCTCTCGGTAATGCACATCAATTAAGCCTTGCAAGCATTGTAACTAATGAGTTAGTTGCGGGATGATGTATTACGGAATGAGTAAAGAGACTTGCCGGTAATAAGATTGAACTAGGTATTGGATACCGACGATCGAATCTCGGGCAAGTAACATACCGATGAAAAAGGGAACAACGTATGTTGTTATGCGGTCTGGCCGATAAAGATCTTCGTAGAATATGTAGGAGCCAATATGGGCATCCAGGTCCCGCTATTGGTTATTGACCGGAGACGTGTCTCGGTCATGTCTACATTGTTCTCGAACCGTAGGGTCCGCACGCTTAAGGTTTCGATGACAGTTATATTATGAGTTTATGAGTTTTGATGTACCGAAGGAGTTCGGAGTTCCGGATGAGATCGGGGACATGACGAGGAGTCTCGAAATGGTCGAGACGTAAAGATCGATATATTGGACGACTATATTCAGACATCGGAAAGGTTCCGAGTGATTCGGGTATTTTTCGGAGCACCGGGTAGTTACGGGAGAAGCAATGGGCCTTGATGGGCTTTAGTGGAAAGAGGAGAAAGGGCCAAGGGGCTGCTGCGCCCCCCCTCCCCTCTAGTCCGAATTGGACTAGGGAAAAGGGGGCCGGCCACCTTTCCTTCTCCTCCACTTCCTTCTCCCTTCCTCCCCTCTTGGTGGACTCCTACTAGGACTTGGAATCCTAGTAGGACTCCACATCCTGGCCGCACCAAGCCTTGGCCGGCCTCCTCCTCCTCCATCCTTTATATACTGAGGCAAGGGGCACCCCATGGACACACAAGTTGATCATTGAGATCGTTCCTTAGCCGTGTGCGGTGCCCCCTGCCACCATATTCCACCTCGATCATATCGTTGTAGAGCTTAGGCGAAGCCCTGCGACGGTAGTACATCAAGATCGTCACCACGCCGTCGTGCTGACGGAACTCCTCCCCGACGCTTTGCTGGATCGGAGCCCGGGGATCGTCATCGAGCTGTACGTGTGCTAAAAACTCGGAGGTGCCGGAGTAACGGTGCTTGGATCGGTCGGATCGGGAAGACGTACGACTACTTCCTCTACATTGTGTCAACGCTTCCGCAGTCGGACTGCGTGGGTACGTAGACAACACTCTCCCCTCTCGTTGCTGTGCATCACCATGATCTTGCGTGTGCGTAGGATTTTTTTTTGAAATTACTACGTTCCCCAACAGCCTCCCCGTCTGCCTGCATGGCGGACTGCTCGCATGCGTCCCGTCATCTCACGCTTGCTCGCACGGCACACGGGTCGCGCGGTGGCACGTATATTGTTTTTCTATTTGGATGATTAATGTTGCCGCTTTATTGCTTAACCGAATAATGGCACGTATCCGTTGTTGGTCTAACGCTCACGGTTCGAATAAATAATCCGTATGGGATATTTGTTCCCAATTATTAATAATCTCCCGTCTGTAATTAGATAAAGATTACATCAAAACTGGTCTCAAATTTGACAAAAAAAGGTACAATTCCGCTTTGTATTGGTGTCCATATGACAACACTATAAGTTTCATCAATTTCAAATAAGTTTTGGATGTACTAGAATTTAAAAATCAAGATTCTCAATGTTTGAAATTTGTTGCACGGGGAGTAAACATGCACCCACTGAGACACATGTGTTTTTGCAGTCCATTTAGGTGCACTGCCACATGTGCATGTAGCTCAAATTTAATTTTTGCGCATTATACCCTTAGAAAATCAATCAATCAATGTACTAAAAAGTCTTAATGATCTCTGTGATTTTTTTGAAATTAAAACGTCCCTCCTTTGGTAACATGTATGTTCACCTCGGGATAATTAATTTAACATGCATCGTAGTTGCGGTGGATTCGCGGTGTGTGTGTGGGTGTGTGCGCCTGGGGGTGGCGGGTGGCTCGCAGTACACTACGAGTTGTGAGCCACCTGTGGGTTGGCCGTTTTGTTAGGCAGGCTGTTGCCACATCAGAGTCGTGAAATCGTTATTTAAGACATTACAAAACCCTTTCATACATAAATGTTTTGGCCACATGAGGTCGATGGTTGTCCTACACGACACTCGATACTCGCGTGTGACGCTTTCTGTGGGCCCGCGAGGTCGTCGTCCATCACTTCGACGAACAACCGGTAGTGAGGTTAATTTGACCGGCAAGGTAGAATCTTTTTTGTATGTGTTATGGTGGTATATAGTACGCGTCGAAGAGGTGGGAGGGGACTAGCATATATACTATACGTTGTTGGGGAACGTAGTAATTTCAAAAAAAAATCCTACGCACACGCAAGATCATGGTGATGCATAGCAACGAGAGGGGAGAGTGTTGTCCACATACCCTCGTAGACCGAAAGCAGAAGCGTTAGCACAACGCGGTTGATGTAGTCGTACGTCTTCACGATCCGACCGATCAAGTACCGAACGCACGGCACCTCCGAGTTCCGCACATGTTCAGCCCGATGACGTCCCTCGAACTCCGATCCGGCCGAGTGTTTAGGGAGAGTTTCGTCAGCATGACGGCGTGGTGACGATGATGATGTTCTACCGACGCAGGGCTTCGCCTAAGCACCGCCACAGTATTATCGAGGTGGACTATGGTGGAGGGGGGCACCACACACGGCTAAAAGATCAAACGATCAATTGTTGTGTCTCTAGGGTGCCCCCCTGCCCCCGTATATAAAGGAGCAAGGGGGTGTGCGGCCGGCCAGGAGAGGGGGCGCGCCAGGAGGAGTCCTACTCCCACTGGGAGTAGGACTCCCTCCCTTTTCCTAGTTGGATTAGGACTTGGGGGGGGGGAAGAGGTGGAGGAGAAGAAGGAAAGGGGGGCGCCGCCCCCCTCTCCTTGTCCTATTCGGACTAGGGGGGAGGGGCGCGTGACCCTTTCCCTGGCCGCCTCTCCTCTCTTCCACTAAGGCCCACTATGGCCCATTAACTTCCCGGGGGGTTCCGGTAACCTCCCAGTACTCCGGTAAAATCCCGATTTCACCCGGAACACTTCCGATATCCAAACATAGGCTTCCAATATATCAATCTTCATGTCTCGACCATTTCGAGACTCCTCGTCATGTCCGTGATCACATCCGGGACTCTGAACAACCTTCGGTACATCAAAACATATAAATTCATAATATAACTGTCATCAAAACGTTAAGCGTGCGGACCCTACGGGTTCGAGAACTATGTAGACATGACCGAGACACGTCTTCGGTCAATAACCAATAGCGGAACATGGATGCTCATATTGGCTCCCACATATTCTACGTAGATCTTTATCGGTCAGACCTCATAACAACATACGTTGTTCCCTTTGTCTTCGGTATGATACTTGCCCGAGATTCGATCATCGGTATCTCAATACCTAGCTCAATCTCGTTACTGGCAAGTCTCTTTACTCGTTCCGTAATACATCATCCCGCAACTAACTCATTAGTTGCAATGCTTGCAAGGCTTAAGTGATGTGCATTACCGAGAGGGCCCAAAGATACCTCTCCGACAATCGGAGTGACAAATCCTAATCTCGAAATACGCCAACCCAACAAGTACATTCGGAGACACCTGTAGAGCACCTTTATAATCACCCAGTTACGTTGTGATGTTTGGTAGCACACAAAGTGTTCCTCCGGTAAACGGGAGTTGCATAATCTCATAGTCATAGGAACATGTATAAGTCATGAAGAAAGCAATAGCAACATACTAAACGATCGGGTGCTAAGCTAACGGAATGGGTCAAGTCAATCACATCATTCTCCTAATGATGTGATCCTGTTAATCAAATGACAACCCATGTCAATGGCTAGGAAACTTAACCATCTTTGATTAACGAGCTAGTCAAGTAGAGACATACTAGTGACATCTTGTTTGTCTATGTATTCACACATTTATTATGTTTCCGGTTAATACAATTCTAGCATGAATAATAAACATTTATCATGAAATAAGGAAATAAATAATAACTTTATTATTGCCTCTAGGGCATATTTCCTTTCAGTCTCCCACTTGCACTAGAGTCAATAATCTAGATTACACAGTAATGATTCTAACACCCATGGAGCCTTGGTATTGATCATGTTTTGCTCATGGAAGAGGCTTAGTCAACGGGTCTGCAACATTCAGATCCGTATGTATCTTGCAAATTTGTATGTCTCCCTCCTGGACTAAATCCCTGATGGAGTTGAAGCGTCTCTTGATGTGCTTGGTTCTCTTGTGAAATCTGGATTCCTTCGCCAAGGCAATTGCACCAGTATTGTCACAAAAGATTTTCATTGGACCCGATGCACTAGGTATGACACCTAGATCAGATATGAACTCCTTCATCCAGACTCCTTCATTTGCTGCTTCCGAAGCAGCTATGTACTCCGCTTCACACGTAGATCCTGCCACGATGCTTTGTTTAGAACTGCACCAACTGACAGCTCCACCGTTCAATGTAAACACGTATCCGGTTTGCGATTTAGAATCATCCGGATCAGTGTCAAAGCTTGCATCAACGTAACCATTTACGATGAGCTCTTTGTCACCTCCATAAACGAGAAACATATCCTTAGTCCTTTTCAGGTATTTCAGGATGTTCTTGACCGCTGTCCAGTGATCCACTCCTGGATTACTTTGGTACCTCCCTGCTAGACTTATAGCAAGGCACACATCAGGTCTGGTACACAGCATTGCATACATGATAGAGCCTATGGCTGAAGCACAGGGAACATCTTTCATTTTTTCTCTATCTTCTGCAGTGGTCGGGCATTGAGTCTTACTCAACTTCATACCTTGTAACACAGGCAAGACCCCTTTCTTTGCTTGATCCATTTTGAACTTCTTCAAAACGTTGTCAAGGTATGTGCTTTGTGAAAGTCCAATTAAGCGTCTTGATCTATCTCTATAGATCTTGATGCCCAATATATAAGCAGCTTCACCGAGGTCTTTCATTGAAAAACTCTTATTCAAGTATCCCTTTATGCTATCCAGAAATTCTATATCATTTCCAATCAGCAATATGTCATCCACATATAATATTAGAAATGCTACAGAGCTCCCACTCACTTTCTTGTAAATACAGGCTTCTCCAAAAGTCTGTACAAAACCAAATGCTTTGATCACACTATCAAAGCGTTTATTCCAACTCCGAGAGGCTTGCACCAGTCCATAAATGGATCACTGGAGCTTGCACACTTTGTTAGCTCCCTTTGGACCGACAAAACCTTCCGGTTGCATCATATACAACGCTTCTTCTAGAAATCCATTCAGGAATGCAATTTTGACATCCATTTGCCAAATTTCATAATCATAAAATGCGGCAATTGCTAACATGATTCGGACAGACTTAAGCATCGCTATGGGTGAGAAGGTCTCATCGTAGTCAATCCCTTAAACTTGTCGAAAACCTTTCGCAACAAGTCAAGCTTTATAGACAGTAACATTACCATCAACGTCAGTCTTCTTCTTGAAGATCCATTTATTCTCAATTGCTTGCCGATCATCGGGCAAGTCAACCAAAGTCCACACTTTGTTCTCATACATGGATCCCATCTCAGATTTCATGGCCTCAAGCCATTTTCCGGAATTTGGGCTCACCATCGCTTCTTCATAATTCGTAGGTTCGTCATGGTCTAGTAACATAACTTCCAGAACAGGATTCCCGTACCACTCTGGTGCGGATCTTACTCTGGTTGACCTACGAGGTTCAGTAACAACTTGATCTGAAGTTTCATGATCATCATCATTAACTTCATCACTAATTGGTGTAGGTGTCGCAGAAACCGGTTTCTGCGATGAACTACTTTCCAATAAGGGAGCAGGTACAGTTACCTCATCAAGTTCTACTTTCCTCCCACTCACTTCTTTCGAGAGAAACTCCTTCTCTAGAAAAACTCCGAATTTAGCAAAAAAAAGTCTTGCCTTCGGATCTGTGATAGAAGGTGTACCCAACAGTCTCCTTTGGGTATCCTATGAAGACACATTTCTCCGATTTGGGTTCGAGATTATCAGGTTGAAGCTTTTTCACATAAGCATCGCAGCCCCAAACTTTTAGAAACGACAACTTTGGTTTCTTGCCAAACCACAGTTCATAAGGCATCGTCTCAACGGATTTCGATGGTGCCCTATTTAATGTGAATGCGGTTGTCTCTAAAGCATAACCCCAAAACGATAGCGGCAAATCAGTAAGAGACATCATAGATCGCACCATATCTAGTAAAGTACGATTATGACGTTCGGACACACCATTACGCTGTGGTGTTCCGGGTGGCGTGAGTTGCGAAACTATTCCGCATTGTTTCAAATGAAGACCAAACTCATAACTCAAATATTCTCCTCCACGATCAGATCATAGAAACTTTATTTTCTTGTTACGATGATTTTCAACTTCACTCTGAAATTCTTTGAACTTTTCAAACGTTTCAGACTTATGTTTCATTAAGTAGATATACCCATATCTGCTTAAATCATCTGTGAAGGTGAGAAAATAACGATATCCGCCACGAGCCTCAATATTCATCGGACCACATACATCTATATGTATGATTTCCAACAAATCTGTTGCTCTCTCCATAGTTCCAGAGAACGACGTTTTAGTCATCTTGCCCAAGAGGCACGGTTCGCAAGTACCAAGTGATTCATAATCAAGTGGTTCCAAAAGTCCATCAGTATGGAGTTTCTTCATGCGCTTTACATCGATATGACCTAAACGGCAGTGCCACAAATAAGTTGCACTATCATTATCAACTCTGCATCTTTTGGCTTCAACATTATGAATATGTGTATTACTACTATCGAGATTCATTAAAAATAGACCACTCTTCAAAGGTGCATGACCATAAAAGATATTACTCATATAAATAGAACAACCATTATTCTCTGATTTAAATGAATAACCGTCTCGCATCAAACAAGATCCAGATATAATGTTCATGCTCAACGCTGGCACCAAATAACAATTATTTAGGTCTAATACTAATCCCGAAGGTAGATGTAGAGGTAGCGTGCCGACCGCGATCACATCGACTTTGGAACCATTTCCCACGCGCATCGTCACCTCGTCCTTGGCCAATATTTGCTTAATCCGTAGCCCCTGTTTTGAGTTGCAAATATTAGCAATAGAACCAGTATCAAATACCCAGGTGCTACTGCGAGTAAGGTACACATCAATAACATGTATATCACATATACCTTTGTTCACCTTGCCATCCTTCTTATCCGCCAAATACTTGGGGCAGTTTCGCTTCCAGTGACCAGTCTGCTTGCAGTAGAAGCACTCAGTCTCTTCTCCTGAGCAGCAACTTGCTTGCTGTTCTTCTTGAAGTTCCCCTTCTTCTTCCCTTTGCCATTTTTCTTGAAACTGGTGGTCTTATTAACCATCAACAGTTGATGCTCCTTCTTGATTTCTACCTCCGCAACCTTTAGCATTGCGAAGAGCTCGGGAATTGTCTTATCCATCCCTTGCATGTTATAGTTCATCACGAAGCTCTTGTAGCTTGGTGGCAGTGATTGGAGAATTCTGTCAATGACGCTATCATCCGGAAGATTAACTCGAGTTGAATCAAGTGATTATTATACCCAGACATTTTGAGTATATGCTCACTGACATAACTATTCTCCTCCATCTTGCAGCTGTAGAACTTATTGGAGACTTCATATCTCTCAATCCGGGCATTTGCTTGAAATATTAACTTCAACTCCTGGAACATCTCATATGCTCCATGACGTTCAAAACGTCAACGAAGTCCCGGTTCTAAGCCGTAAAGCATGGCACATTGAACTATCGAGTAGTCATCAGCTTTGCTCTAACAGACGTTCTTAACGTCGTCGGTTGCATCAGCAGCAGGCCTCGCACCCAGCGGTGCTTCCAGGACGTAATTCTTCTGTGCAGCAATGAGGATAATCCTCAAGTTACGGACCCAGTCTGTGTAATTGCTACCATCATATTTCAACTTTGCTTTCTCAAGGAATGCATTAAAATTCAACGGAACAACAACACGGGCCGTCTATCTACAATCAACATAGACAAGCAAGATACTATCAGGTACTAAGTTCATCATAAATTTAAGTTCAATTAATCATATTGCTTAAGAACTCCCACTTAGATAGACATCCCTCTAATCCTCTAAGTGATCACGTGATCCATATCAACTAAACCATGTCCGATCATCACGTGAGATGGATTAGTTTCAACGGTGAACATCACTATGTTGATCATATCTATTATATGATTCACGCTCGACCTTTTGGTCTCCGTGTACCCACCAGCCACCTATGTGCAAAGAACGTCGGTAGAACCAGTCTCGCGTAAGCGTACGTGTAATGTCGGTCCGGGCCGCTTCATCCAACAAATACCGCCGAACAAAAGTATGACATGCTGGTAAGCAGTATGACTTATATCGCCCACAACTCACTTGTGTTCTACTCGTGCATATGACATCTACGCATAAAACCTGGCTCTGATACGACTGTTGGGGAATGTAGTAATTTCAAAAAAAATCCTACGCACACGCAAGATCATGGTGATGCATAGCAATGAGAGGGGAGAGTGTTGTCCACGTACCATCGTAGACCGAAAGCGGAAGCGTTAGCACAACGCGGTTGATGTAGTCATACGTCTTCACGATCCGACCGATCAAGTACCGAACGCACGGCACCTCCGAGTTCAGCACACGTTCAGTCCGATGACGTCCCTCGAACTCCGATCCGGCCGAGTGTTTAGGGAGAGTTTCGTCAGCACGACGGCATGGTGATGATGATGATGTTCTACCGACGCAGGGCTTCGCCTAAGCACTGCCACAGTATTATCGAGGTGGACTATGGTGGAGGGGGGCACCGCACACGGCTAAAAGATCAAACGATCAATTGTTGTGTCTCTAGGGTGCCCCCCTGCCCCCGTATATAAAGGAGCAATGGGGTGTGCGGCCGGCCAGGAGAGGGGGCGCGCCAGGAGGAGTCCTACTCCCACCGGGAGTAGGACTCCCTCCCTTTTCCTAGTTGGATTAGGACTTGGGGGGGGGGAAGAGGTGGAGGAGAAGAAGGAAAGGGGGGGGCGGCGCCCCCCTCTCCTTGTCCTATTCGGACTAGGGGGGAGGGGCGCGCGGCCCTTGCCCTGGCCGCCCCTCCTCTCTTCCACTAAGGCCCATTATGGCCCATGAACTTCCCGGGGGGTTCCGGTAACCTCCCGGTACTCCGGTAAAATCCCGATTTCACCCGGAACACTTCCGATATCCAAACATAGGCTTCCAATATATCAATCTTCATGTCTCGGCCATTTTGAGACTCCTCGTCATGTCCATGATCACATCCGGGACTCCAAACAACCTTCAGTACATCAAAACATATAAACTCATAATATAACTGTCATCAAAACGTTAAGCGTGCGGACCCTACGGGTTCGAGAACTATGTAGACATGACCGAGACACGTCTCCGGTCAATAAACAATAGCGGAACCTGGATGCTCATATTGGCTCCCACATATTCTACGAATATCTTTATCGGTCAGACCGCATAACAACATACGAAGATCTTTATCGGTATGTTACTTGCCCGAGATTCGATCGTCGGTATCTCAATACCTAGTTCAATCTCTTTACCGGCAAGTCTCTTTACTCGTTCCGTAATACATCATCCTGCAACTAACTCATTAGTTGCAATGCTTGCAAGGCTTAAGTGATGTGCATTACCGAGAGGGCCCAGCGATACCTCTCCGACAATCGGAGTGACAAATCCTAATCTCGAAATACGCCAACCCAACAAGTACATTTGGAGACACCTGTAGAGCACCTTTATAATCACCCAGTTACATTGTGACATTTGGTAGCACACAAAGTGTTCCTCCAGTAAACGGGAGTTGCATAATCTCATAGTCATAGGAACATGTATAAGTCATGAAGAAAGCAATAGCAACATACTAAACGATCGGGTGCTAAGCTAACGGAATGGGTCAAGTCGGTCACATCATTCTCCTAATTATGTGACCCCGTTAATCAAATGACAACCCATGTCAATGGCTAGGAAACTTAACCATCTTTGATTAACGAGCTAGTCAAGTAGAGACATACTAGTGACATATTGTTTGTCTATGTATTCACACATGTATTATGTTTCCGGTTAATACAATTCTAGCATGAATAATAAACATTTATCATGAAATAAGGAAATAAATAATAACTTTATTATTGCCTCTAGGGCATATTTCCTTCACACCTTACCTGGCCTGGGACCGTTTGTGCCTTTTAGCTCACGTATATGATAGCGTCGCTAGCATCCATATGACAGAGAACCTGGGCCGACATGAATAGTCGTGAACCTAAAGTGGCACTAACTTACAGGGACATGCATACATGACCTAGCAACGAACGTGTCGGTCATCAGCGAGTGAATTCGGGCTGTAGCAACTGGGCTAGCAGGACTCCGGGAATCCGGCCTGTAGTAGGCTAACAGGACTCCGAAAGACACCGCTTGACATTTCCCCGAAGGGGCAGACATAGGATCGAAGAAGGACACATGCCAGCCAGTCTAAGTGTTCCACAGCAGTAGCAACTGGGCTAACAGGACTCCGGTAAACCGGGCTGTAGCAAACTACCATGGCTCAGTGGAAGCACTAGAGTACATTTCCCCATAAGAGAGGCTACCAAGGATAGACAACTAGGTTGTCGGATCCCACACATACCAAGCATTTCAATCATACACATAGTATGCTTGATATGTGTAAATACAACATGGCATCACAACAAAACTCTACGACTCAAAAGTATTTATTCATAAGACTCCGAAGAGTCAGATATTACAAACATGGGTCTCATGACCCAGCATTCAAGTCATACAAGCAATAGCACATGCGGAAGCTTATCTTGTCTGAGTATAGACAACTACAAATGAAAAAGGCTGAGAAGCCTGGCTAACTACAAGACCCTGCCGAGGGCACAAGATCGTAGCTGAGGTAACAAGCTAAATGTCAAAGTCCACGCGGAACTAATAGCAAGACTGATGTCTCTCTGCAAAACATAAATTAAGCAAACGTGAGTACAAATGTACCCAGCAAGACTTACATCAGCACTATCTACATATGCATCGGTATCAACAAAGGGGTGGCGGAGTTTGACTGCAGCAAGCCAGCTTTGACTCAGTGGCTATCCTATACTACGACTGCAAGTAACTCTTTTGGGGTGGTGCACACGAGTCCACATATTCACCATATCAATACACCACTATGGGTCCGCTCCCGTCTCCCTACGAGAAGGCCATCCATAGCACTCACGCTTATCTTGCGCATTTTAGAGTATCCACTTCAAGTTATCTATGAACTATACAGGCAACCCAGAAGTCCTTTACCACGGACACAACTATTCGAATAGATGATGTTAACCCTGCAGAGGTGTACTTCTTCACACACGCTCTCGCCACTTACCACCATGTACACGTCGTGTATCTCGGCAACCTTCAAGCGGAAGCCTGGCGAGGGAGTCGGCCACAACCTGACTAACCACACAAGTCTCTAGTCCAGGTTTATCGCCTATTCGGATTCCATCCGCAAGGAGATCCGGCCGGGGTGTCGCTCACGGCCCCAAAGGATGTGTACAGGGTTCCCAGCCCACCAAACAGGCGATGCTTGGTATACCCGGCCACGGTGCCTAGTCTATCCCAAGACCACATGTACCGAGTGCCACTTGGTAGACTACTAACACTACCTACAAACACCAGAAACTAGTTGCAACTCATGGACAGAGATCAGGTTGATTAATAAGTCGAGAGAGCTTGGAGCGCCCGGAGCCCAATGTGTGGTAGTAACTGTTCATGGATCACAAACACAAAACTCAGTTCCTGAGGACGGCTGCAATGAGACAATCCACCATGTACTCCTACATGGCCTCTCACCGCTACTTTACCAAATCGTGTTCACACACTTAGCTCTCAACAGTAGGACATGTTCACAACTTTCCAACTCATCCCCGATGAATCAGACCTGACACAACTCTAAGCAATAGCAGGCATGACAAACAGGCATGAATGAGTAGGCACATCAGGGCTCAAACAACTCCTACTCATGCTAGTGGGTTTTATCTATTTACTGTGGCAATGACAGGTCATGCAGAGGAAAGGAGTTCAACTACCGCAGCATGTAACAGTTGAAACGTTGTTGTCCTAATGCAGTAAAAGAGAGCAGGAGCGAGAGAGTGGGATTGTATCGGAATGAACAAGGGGTTTTTGCTTGCCTGGCACTTCTGAAGATAGTATAGCTCTTCATCGGTGTCATCGAACTCATCGTCGGAACATACGTCTACTGATGGGGGAACAACACCGACAAAGGAACAGAAACAACATTCAATTCAAGAAATGCACAAGCAAATGAATGATATGACATATTAAGGTACTGAATTGAGCTAATGCAATAACAAGTCATCTTAATTGAAGTGGAATTCAAACTACATCAAATTCCAACTCCAAGCCTATTTTTCAAATTTACCCTAATCATGTTTTATCCTAAACAGTGGGGTTAACTTGCTCAAACATGCATGAACATGGCATAAACAGATTCTTTGGATTTTTCTGATAATTTTTCATATATAAATTAGTGCATTTGGAGTTACAGATTATTTTCTATGAAATTTTGAAGTTTATACTATTTCTGGAATTTTCTGAATTTGTTTTAATCCAGAAATTCCTTTACTGCTTCAGCATGACGTCTGAGTGACGTCAGCAGGTCAACTGACCGTAACAGTCAAACCTGACGTGTGGGTCCCATTGGTCGGTGACTCAGCTAATTAATAGGGTTAATTAGCATTAGGTTAAACCTAATTATACTGTCCGTGAGGCCGGGGCCCGCATGTCAGTGAGTCAGTGGCTTAACTAATCTTCAATTAGGAATTAAACCTAATTAGCAGGACCATGGGCCCACCTGTGATTGACCCAGGGAGTCAAACCCCTAGTCAAGAGGGTCAACACGCCGTCGGCTTGACGCCGGCGATGACAGGCGCGGCGGAGAGGCTCGGGTTTCGCCGTCCGGCGATAGTTTGACTCGCAGTTTGGCCCTACACGTAGTTGGAAGTGCGCCGCATCCAACAGAGCAGGTGGCTGGGCGAAAGGGGGCCGGAAACGGCGACTGCAACAACGACAGGCGGTGGCCGGAGTTTGGGTGACGACGGATTCGTCGCTACAATGTGCAAAACGACTCGTTCTCGACGCCTACTATACCTATGCATGCCCACAAGCCCTTTGGACACGCTGGCACGACCAAATGGTCGCCGGAGCAACTCCGGCAACGAGCCCGAGCGGCGGCGGGATTTGGCCACGGTTGGAATCGCAGCTAGAGGGCGAGAGGAGCAGCGGGGTTAGGGGGAAGAGAGAGGAGCTCACGGCGGTTGCTACGGTGGCCTCGGCGAGCTCGGGGAGGGGCTGGTGACGGCAGGAGGTCGGAGGCAATCTCGGCGATCGAACGCTGAAGGTGAGGTTGGGGAGGTCGCGTCGGGGCGTGCGAGCACTCGGGGCTCGGCTAGCTCGACGAAGAGGACGACGGAGACGCCCGTAGACACGTCGGGGAGACGAGGGGAAGGCGGTGGCTACGCGGGCGACGGCGGCGACGAACAACGGCTTCGGCCATGGCGGGGAGAGGGCGAGGGAGAGAGTCATGGGGGGCAAGTGAGGCGTCGCCTGGAACGGGACAGCAGCGGGGCGTTCATCCACGCGTCCAAGAGCTCAACGACAAGCAGGAGGTGGCGGGGCGCGTGGCCAGCGCGCAGGGAGCACGCGCTCGTCCTTCTGTCCAGGGAGGAAGACGATAGGTTGTTGCAGTAGTGGGCTGGGCTACTCAATTGGGCCGCCAGGTAGGTTTTGGCCAGGTATTCTCTCTCTCTCTCTCTCTCTCTCTCTCTCTCTCTCTCTCTCTCTCTCTCTCTTTCTAATTCTGTTCCTGTTTTTCTATTCTTTTCTCTATTTTGATTTAGTAATAAAATACCAAACCATTTTGTAAAATGCTAAAAATATTTGTGGGCACTTTTGAAATTATTCCCAACAGCCCTCAACTAGTTTCACCATTATTAGAACATTTAAACTATTTATAGAATTTAAATGTCCCAATTCAAATACAATAAAGATTAATTCAAAAATCCAGATGTCCTAGAAATATGCGCACCATTTTTGGAAGAGGTTTTTAGCCGATTCAAAAACGATGAACTTTTCTGTGGGGCATTTTGGGTTCATTGAAAATATTTTTATTTGAACCTAGTTGAATTCATTTGGTGCTAGGGTTTGAACATCCCCAATTCAAATTTCATAAATTTAAACATGATGCATGGATGCTCACATATGCAACTAAATACAAGCAATTCTAGGGTTGTGACATAGGGGCTATGTTCACGTGGACGAATAAGCAGGCGGACCCCATCCGGAGTGTCTTGGATCGGCTTTTTGTGTCGGCTTAGTGGGAGGTGATGTTCCCACTGTGTTCTCTCAAGGCGGTCACTCGGATTGGCTCTGATCATACCCCTCTACTGTTCTCGTCGGGGGATGAGGCCCCCCTAGGAATCGTCGCTTCCGCTTCGAGACGTTCTGGCTGGAGCAACCGGGTTTCTTTGAGATGGTTCGCGACCGCTGGCTAGAGGCGGTCGCGTCCCCGCCCCGTGTGTTTTGTGTTGTGGATGTCTGGCATCACTGTGCAAAACTGTCTCGTCAGGCCATGAAAGGCTGGGGGGCGAACCTTGGTGCTAATCTCCGGGCCCGTAAAGGGGCCTTCCTCGATCAGATTAAGGTTTTGGATGACCTTGCTGATCGGCAGGGCTTGTGTCCTGGCGGCTGGCTTAGGAGATACGCCCTCGAGTCCTTGCTCATGGACATTTACAAGAGCGAGGAGCTCTTCTGGCAGCGTCGAGGGGGCCAGAACTGGCTCCTTAAGGGGGATGCGAACACTGCCTACTTCCAGGCGATTGCTAATGGTCGCAGGCGGAAGTGTGCCATCCCTTTCCTCTAGGATAGGGATGTTCTTCCGGAAAGCCCAGAGGACATCTCCACTCATATTTACTCCTTCTATAAGGAGATGTTCTCGGCTGAGCCACGCGGAGGCGTCTCTCTCTGCACTGACTTCTAGCCGCTTTCTGACCAGGTCTCCGATGCGGAGAATGCGGATCTTACTCTCCCATTCTCCGCTGAGGAGGTGGGTCGAGCGATCGCCTCTATGAATGCTTGCTCGGCCCCGGGACCGGATGGTCTCCCGGTAGTCTTTTTCTAGAAATTCTGGGAGATCTTACGCTCGGTCATTATGCCCGTGTTTCATGAGTCCTATATAGGAACCTTGGACATGGCTAGGAACCTTGGACCTTGGACATTATGCCCGTGTAACAGATGAGTTCTCGTCCAAAACCCTGATACTTCGAAAGAGATTGTTCAGTTTGTACACAAAGTGCATCTAGTTTTTGCCATAATCCTCTCTACTTTTTTGCACATGCTATGTGGGTGAAATGATGATACCATGCCAAGTTTCAACATTTTCAGTGATCATTTTGTAGTGATTTTCAATTTCAAAGTCATTTAGCTCTCTAAACAAATCGGTAAATGACTGAAAAATAGCAAATGATGTCAGAAAGTGTTGAAAATTGATGACGTCGCTTTGAATGGTGCATACGGAACGCAAAAAAAAGTCTGGAGTTCAAATAAGTTCAGAAAAATGAAGTGCCCGTGTGTAATAGATGAGTTCTCATCCAAAACCCTGATACTCCGAAAGAGATTGTCCAGTTTTTACACGAAGTGCATCCAGTTTTTGCCGTAACCCTCTCTACTTTTTTGCACATGCTATATGGGTGAAATGATGTTACCATGCCAAGTTTCAACATTTTCAGAGTTCATTTTGTAGTGATTTTCAATTTCATAGTCATTTAGCTTTCTAAACAAATCGGTAAATGACTGAAAAATATCAAATGATGTCAGAAAGTGTTGAAAATTGATGACGTCGCTTTGAATGGTGCATACGGAACGCAAAAAAAGTCTGGAGTTCAAATAAGTTTAGAAAAATGAGATGCCTGTGTAACAGATGAGTTCTCGTCCGAAACCCTGATACTCCGAAAGAGATTGTCCACTTTGTACATGAAGTGCATCCAGTTTTTGCCGTAACCCTCTCTGCTTTTTTGCACATGCTATGTGGGTGAAACGATGATACCATGCCTTTGTTTGTAACAGATGTGTTTTCGTTCGAAACCTAATACTTCGAAACAGATTGTGTAAACATGTAAAAATATACATCAAAAATACATTGATCTAAATGCTATGTGTAAACATGTAAAAATATACCCCTCTGCAAAGAAACTATAAGAGCATTTAGACCATGATCTTATATTTCTTTACAGAGAAATACATCAAAAATACTTTGATCATCAACGATCTTTTTGTGTACAATCTGAATTGTCAATATGAGTCCTCAACGGTTTGTAAACCGGTGAAGACTCATATTGCGGCCAAAAATTCTACACATAGAGTTCAATGAATACCAAGTGTTTGTGATAGTTTGAGAAGTAACATATTTAAGGTGGTAAAAACCTTGTTAGGGGAGCGAGGTGGGACTAAAAACAGCCTGCCACAACCTCTTCAGTACCGGTTCGTAGCACGAACCGGCACTAAAGGGGGATGGTGGGGCCACGACCTCTTTAGTACCCATTCATGGGATGAACCGGTACTATAGGTTCACCACGAACCGGTACTATAGATCTCCGCCCGCCTAGCCGTTTGAACCGGGCACATTAGTGACAGTTCTGTTACAAACCAGGACAAATGTGCTTCACATTTGACCCTTTTTCTACTAGTGATCGTCCAGATGCAGAGGCCGGGGGTCCTCCTCCTTTTCTAAAAATCCTCCTCCTTTTCTAAAAAAAATTGCTTTACGTGGTGCAGCCGCCAGATGAATAATGCTAGGATGGCTTCTTCACATCCACACTTCATGCTCCGAAAAGTGATAATCAGTGCAACCTTATTAACAATGTTTATCAGCACTGGATATAAGAAATGGTGCGTGATGGCACACGGAGCAGATTTTGCGATATTCATCGCCCATTGCAACGCACGGGCATTTGTACTGGTATTTTAAAAAAAATTGGTGCTCTAGATGGAGTACTCAGCAGGAGATGGAAATACCTGCTCTGGATTCTTTGAATCCTACATATAGATATCTAATATAGTGATCTCCACTAACTTATTTATCTTAACATGCAAGTATGTCACATCATTATACAATTATGAATGGGATAAGACCAACCTCAACATGAAGCATGAATGGGAAAAAAGCCACCACCACATGCAATTGTGCATGGGATAAGACCTTTTAGATATTTCAATATGGACTACATACGAAACAAAATGGGTAAATGTACACTCTACAATATGTCTATATACATCCTTATGTCCATAGTGGAATCTCTAAAATGTCTTATATTTAGGAACATAGGGAGTATTATTCTAGTTACTAGGAAATGTGTCTGTGCGTTGCAAGAGGAAAAAAATATATGGATCATTAAGGATCAGATTACTGATCTATTTGTCCATCATGTCATAATGTCATGAGCCTTGCATCTAGGAAGAATAGATTAGGCTAGTCATAGTGAGAGTAACTTAGCTAGTGACATAGCACACTACGAGAAAATTCTGCTTATGTGGCAAGTAATTAATGAGAGGTGGTAACATAATATGTTACTGTAACATAGCGCTTTCCAAGACAAGATGAGTCTTTGAGCTAATAAATAAAGCCATCTATGATACTACTGTTATGTTACTTTGCAATATGAAGGTAGTAACTTAGACTAGTGTCATATGCATGACACTAGTCTAAGTTGGTAGTAACTTAGACTAGTGTCATATGCATGACACTAGTCTAAGTTACTCCCCACTATGACCAGCCTTAGGTAGCACACCCCTTCAGCGGGATAGTGTTTCCACGGGAAGCTGCAACATGTCCATGGTGTCCAGGTGTAGAGCAATGATGGAGTTGTGGTCATTGACCATCAACCGGTTAGCGCCAAGAAAGAGTTGCATCTTGTCCATGGTGTACGGGTGGTCGGGTGCAGAGTGATGATAGAGTTGTTGTCAGTGGTGTCGACTTGTTCCTCTCGAGAATCATTTTGGAGTAGTCCTCCTCCCCGCTCGTACGCCTTACATGATTCGGAGTAAATGTGGGGTCATAAGATTCAAAATTAATAGTAGATCACATGCTGATAAAAGATTAAGGTTGGGATTGGCAGCAAAGTATTATAAAAACCATAGTACTAAAAAATGCATTATTTTTGCTTGTGGATAGAACATACAGTGGTTTCTATGTATCAAGGTATTTTGAAGTATCAATAACACAGAGGGCATATTTGGCTAGTGATGCACACAGCGACGTAAAAATTGCTAGCTAGCCATTAGCTGCTTCAAACACATGAGCTAGTCGTTGCATGCAAAGTGTAATTTGATTTCACAAATTTTCATTCATTTGACATTTGATTTGGATCTCGCAAGAGTGAGGACAACTAATAATAACATAAAGAAACTAGGACCATAACTTAAGTTGTCTTTGTAGCAGAGGGGCAATTGTTGATTAGGTTTAGGTTGTCAATGACTAGCAAGAACCACAATATAGATGATCGAACAATTATGTACGGAACATAAATGGAATAGGCTCCTCTCACAATATAAATACTATGGATGAGAAATTACCTGGTGTATAGAAACTCGTGAAAGCATGGTAATTCGAGGTATAATTTGTTTCAAGTCTCTTGGATTGCATCGACTTAAGTTGAACCAAGTATTTATTGGGTTCCATCCATATAAAAATTTCATCAGTATCCTCAGAGTATCCCAATATACTTGTTGAGCTTCTATCAATATGAGGAGGTGGCTCAAGAATGTTACATATTTCAATGTTCTTCCACAACACCCATGTGGGAACATCATGAACATTAGAGTTCCTCTGCCACATTTGGAAGTGTGAGCCGGACAATTTAGCAAAGCCAATAGTGTCATCCTCAGCCTGGATGATGTGACAAGACCAGGATTCCATTGTAATCGGTGGAACGGTGATGATAGCAAGACTCTGCTTTTCCAAGTCAAACTCAAGTATGCGATCTTCATTTGTGCACAACCAGTAAAGTGCATTACGAACAAGCAGCCCAGACGAACCAGCATCCCAAGTGAAACGTGGAAATGTCGTCGAGATGAGATTGCCCCATGCACCAGTCTCCGAGGAGTAAACACATGCCAGGGTTCGTTCATCATGGAAACAGCACATGGAAACCAATATAACCTTGAAGGGGCTTGAATGGCATGCGCCGTGCACGTGGCCTTGATCGCCGGCGGCGCAGAGCACCGCCCCGCAGAAGCGGACCCTCCGGAACTCCAAAGGGACGGCCACACGGCACTGCTCGCCTGTGATGGGGTCGCACACAATGACTTGTTTCCGTACATAGTCCCCAACGAGGACGCGGCCGTGGCGGCACCCGAGCACACGGTTCAAAAGGTTGACGCAGCCGCTACGCAGTCCAAGGTCAAAGTGCACGGAAGGGATACGGTCAGGAGGGCCCAGGGAAGGAGCGAACACGATGTTTTCTTTGTCGCACCCGAAGACGCCAAGGAGGGGCGGCTCCCGGTGATGCTCGCAGAACCGGCGGAGGAACACTGGATCCGTTGTGAGGCGCCGCCACTGCTTGCAGACTGCGGAGGCACGCGGGAGGGAGGACGGCTGCGGCGAAAGGCGGAGAAGGATCTCCCAGAGGAGATCGTCATCATCCAGCACGGAGCTGCAGCGGCGGCCGCGGATCACATGGCCGTGCTCGGGCTCGCTCATGGCTGCGGGACGTACGTGGAACGGCGATCAAAGACACTGCCACGCAAGCTAGGTTGGATTTCTTTGGGGGGGGCTGATCCCTGGCTTTTTTCCTTCCTTTATTTATCTGTGTGTCGTACATGATCTGATCTCTATATATAGTTGCAGTCGGAAATTAGGGCCCGGTCTGGATATTTTAAGGCCTACCCGTGAAGGACTCTCTCTCCCCCGATCCCTAATATAAAACCCAAAATCGTCGATCAAAACCCCGATTCCGCAGCGTACTCAACACCCCTCGGTAACAATCTCGTTTTCTTAAATCCATCCATTGGCAGATCCAACTGACTTTTGGATTGGTTTGAGTCAGGAGTAGCTGCGCTTTGACCGATTTGATTCGAGTTGTGGGTACGTAGTTTAGTTTGATGGTTCGAGTTAAGCTCACGAATTTTTTCTGTCATGCATGGCCTTTTCTCTCTAAACCTAGGAACTTTTGAGTTTTTACGTGAACTTTTATTACCTATCAGAGCTTTGAGCTCCAAGAATGTCATGGCGGTTGTCACCTTGGTTGCCCTAAGGCATCTATATTTATTTACCTACTTTCTACTAGCTTCAGGCCTGCAAATGGAGAAAATAAATTGCATTAACCCTTATATCTTTGGGAGCAACAAAGGAAGAAACAAACGGGGCATGTGTGCTTTTGAAACCGCAGTGAAAAGGGAGTCGACTTCGCCCGTTCCTTCTCCTTTTCTTTCTATCTACATCTACATAATACTGTGCATACATTGTTTCTCCTCTCCAACAGAGCGCTCACAGTTGAGTTGCATCATCATGTTTTTTGATTTGTTCGGAAGATTTGGGCAGAGAAGTCAGAAGAATTTGAACAACAGTTTGGCCTCTCAGATTTGAAGGAAGCTGCTCCTGCCGAACCCTTTGTAAGCCGAGCGATTTGGCTCCCACGGCGGGCCTGATGATTTCAAAGAGTTTATTCCAACAGTGGTCTCTCTTGCTTTGTTTGACGGTAAGTATATATGCTGCTGTGAATAATTAATAAAATGGTTGCATGCATCGTCCAGATGCAGAGGCTGGGGATAATCCTCATTTTCAAAAAAATGTATATATGCTGCCATATTGTCATATGCTTATGATGAATGTTTACATCTGTATTTTGTTGAAGCTGGTTAATGATGAGAAAACCATGATCTTTTTGCAGGAGTTAATCAGCTATTTGAGTGTACAGGCATAGCTGTACAAACCGGCGAGTCGACAAATGGATTAACAAGATTCCTGACTTCCGAACGTCTGGTTACCGTCTTCAATGACAAGAGAAATAGAAAGGATGAGCTCAGGGTTGGTGCTGCTAATTATTACTGTGCTTCCACTTTGCTCTGTTTGCTCAAGCTTACTGTGATCCTTCTTTTTGCTGACATAATGCTTTTATTTATTATTGCTATAGATTGAAGTGGGCCTACCTTTCGCCGGAATGGGACCAATCGACGGGTTCTTAGAACTATACGATGATGATATTGCCAGGACAGAGATCTGCCTGCGGATACTACGGTAGTAGCTGCCGGGCGTCAATTCATGGCACGTACTTGGATGCTTCAGCATGGGAATCTGCTGGCTCCAAGTGAAGGTGATCCTAAACATCTCGGGTTCTCTGATTGCGAAATCCTAGAGGTAGATGATGGTTTCCTTGTCACCTTTTGGCCTTATGGAAGATTTGAAATGGATAATTTGCACTAGAATATGATTATCGTGGTCTTCTGATGTGTCAACCCTGCCACATCACTTTTGTTCTAGAATGGACTTGGAGGGCCACTTGTGCGTGTCGGTGATGCCGCTGGAAGCTTTGTTGGGATAAACATTCGTTGTGCAAAAGGGAAGACTGCATTCCTACCACGCATGTTAATTCGTGAACGCTTGGAACAATATCAGATACTAACGTATGTATTTCTTCTATGCTTCCAGTATTTATGAGCTATATCTGCCATCATTTTCCTTGACTATATTTGTTGCAAACCTCTTCTCCTGATCTACTTCCATCATATAAGTTGAGCCATTTTTGGATACTCAGTGTGAGCTTTAGGAGTTGTTGCTAGTAATCTGTTGATTGACAACAATTTAGTTTTTGATGTCTTGCCTAATTCAGTGCTTTGTCTTCAATGGTGAAGCACTGGAGATAGTATATTCTCCGGACATGGAATTATTAATTTGTTTCCTTGGAATAAAATTTGGACAAAGTATCTTTCTCTGTACATGAATTTTAGGTCTTCTCAATCCTCTTGTGTCTTTTTTAAAATATTTATATATAAGCCTGACTCCTGTAATACTTTTGTACAATTTGGCTCCTACATTGCCATGAGCCTTTGACCATTTAGCTTTTGAACTACATAGTACTAACACACACACACACACACACACACACACACACACACACACCTATTTCTTTTAGCATAACAACTCTACTGTCTTCTATGGCAGTCCTAGAGATTTGGAAGGAGACGATGATTCTGAGAAGGAAGATGTGGAAGGAAGCGATGATTCAGGGCAGGAAGATGTGGAAGGAGGCGATGATTCTGGGCAGGAAGAGACGGAAGACACTAGCACGTATGGTGTAGGTGAGTGTGGCATGACCACTTCATACCTATAAATCATGCTTTACAATATAATTCCTCGTCCTTTTCTAGTCATGATTGTTGATCATTGTTTGCACTTATCCTTTATTTTCTCATTTTAATTAACCTATTATGGTCAATGCTAGTCTGATTACGCTGTTGCACAGGTTTCATGGTTTTGCTTCATACTCTTGCTTCTTATGATGCAATATATCTTGCCATGGTTTGCTGATTCCTCCACCCTCTTTTACATTTTAGGGGGCTCAAGCGGAACAACTGAAATTAGCTGCCAGGATTATTCCCCTCCTGCAGGTGCCAAGGTGATAGTCCCTTCAGGTGTGAATTATCATGCAAGTTGTCGTTAACGTTCTAGACGTTACCGTTTTATCAATGTGCTCAGAATATCATGTGAATGTTATCATACATAAAATCGATGTACTAATGTACATGATCTTATTGCCTTAGGATTTATGAGCAAGCTAAGGTGGCTAGACGCCATGGGCTATCCCAAGCCGCCACCACTTATGCTTGAATGTATGTCGGTGCTTGTGGTACATAGATGACTTCTCCCTTGTGCAATTGTTTTTAGCAGTTGTTGTAGTACTAACCTCTATACTTGTTTCTTTACCAGTGAATGGGGAACTACTTCATACATTTGAAGATTTTTTTGGTTACTTGTTTGCTTGGAGAGGGTATCTTTTTAATCTCTCATTTTGCGGCGAGGGGCCAAATCCCTGGGCAAGACTTGATTCAAACATAATTAAATCTATATCCCGAAGTGTTGTCTCACTTAGTTCATTCAAAGGTCAATTTACAGTTCCATGCTCATTACTTTTTCGTGCTAGTATTTGATCTTGACCAGATGATGATCAAGGCTATAATGTGTAGGTGACAGGAGATTTTTCGCATGCACAGGCTTGCTTATAAAGTGTAGGGTTGGCCGACACTATGGTAGTGTTGTGCCGTCGCGCACGGTCATTCTGACTTCAGCCAGTTTGTTTAGAACTCATGATGCTAACACAATTGATGAGAAATTGAGGGTTTGTGCTTCACATTTTTCTTGGTGTTTACTCTCTCCGTAAAGAAATATAAGAGTGTTTAGATTCACTCTTATATTCCTTTACAAAGGAGTATAAGTTAAATATAATGGTTGGCTCAGCGGACGTCATCATTGCAGATTGAGGTCTTTCTCCCACCGAATCAGCGTGTCAGCGGGGCATTGGTAGCGTACGAGTCATGTTATAATATTGCTATTGTTAGTGTTGGGTATCTGCGTTCTATTTGCCCAGAAGATATTCTTCTTGCCGACACCTCACAAGACCAAAGCAGGGACAGGCAGTTGAGAAAAATGTTCCGTGAAGAGCCTGAACCTAAAAATGTTGTAGCTATAGGTCGTGAGCCTGAAGAGGGATTATTATGCGGCTCAATGGGGGTAGTGAGTGGAGATCCTATGACACGTGGCTGCAAAGACCTCAGGCTGTCCACTTGTGAAATCAAGAAGGTACACTCGTGATTTCTCTTGCCTGCTTGTGGTACTCTATTGACCTATATATATTGTTACTCCATTGACCTATATATATATATGTGTGTGTGTGTGTGTGTGTGTGCTTGTGGTTATGAGGTGTTTACATGTAACCTTGGCTTGTGATTTTGGACTAGGCTGGGATAGGAGGCCCCCTTGTTAATTTTGCGGATGGAAGTTTTGTCGGCATGAACTTCTATTATGGAAGAACTGCCCGTACTCCTTTCCTGCCAAGGAGGTATATTTTGAAAGTTTTACAGAAGCTGGAGCTCCCTCCATCAGGAAGGTATGTTTTCTTTCTGTTACCTCTATCAATGCTATTATCGGGTAACATGTATTTTCTCGACACACTTAATTTGAGTGAAGAAAAAGACATTTTTCAGTGACAGAGACCAAGGTGTCCAGAGATTGGATTCCTCGGATGATGGGACGAACTACGACGACAGGTATTCTCTCTTTCTGTTTCTCGTGCCGTTCACACTGATTATTCAAAACCAACTTACATTGGAAAAATTGGACCGACAGATGGCATGTGCCCAAGGCAAGATATGTTTACTTCGAAGTGGATAGGGCCCGATTCTGTATTCAAGTTAAGAGGAACGCAATGTCCTCGTCAAGTCGTCATTGTGGCTTCAGTTGGAGTGCTCCCTCTGCTCAGCTAGCAGGTAATTTGCATACATGTGAGACTGTATATGCAAGTTGGAACAACATTACTCTCTGGATTGTATTAAGAGTCGTGTTCTACTCCGTCTGCTCGTCAATATGACTTAAATATATTTTGTGCTATTGCTCAAGTGCTTAAATGTGGTTTAGTCATTCATTTGGACAAGCCTCGGTACTTAGAGCATCTCAAACAGACGCCATCAAATGTACGCTACATCCGTTGTTCGGGTGGCCGGCATCCAACTGTATCCCTCAAACCTGGAGCCATTGACGTGCACCTCTTTGGCATCGTCATTGCGATGCTCCGAAGCCTCGGCGTCCTCGACCTCCGGCTTCTCGAAGAGCTGCTAACGCTTGAGGTGGAGCATGCGGGCCCTTTGTAGGGATGCGAGCACCACTCACTTAGAGCAACTCTAGCAAACCCCGCATCCCGCCCCGACTCGCAAAATAACTGCCAAAATGCGGGTCGGGGCGGAAAAAACAGCCCGATCAGATCCCGCATCCCGCCCCGGTCCGCAAAAAAATTTAGGGGGCGCGGCAAAATCCCGACCGCAACCAGAGAAAACGCGGGTTTTCCCCTCGCGGCTGCGGTGCCCTGCATATAAGCGGAAGCGGTTGGTGGGGGGACATTTCATCCCGCGCTTTCTCCCACCAACCACCTCTCCTCTCCCCCCGGGCGCCGCCGCCGGCCGCCGTCCAAGATTCCGGCGACAGCAGCCGGCAGGAGCACGCCGGAAGGCCGCCACGCGCACGAGGCCTCCCCTCCCTTCCCCCCCTGCGTCGGCGGGCCGCCGGATTTGCAGATCTGCGGCACTTCATCGTGGGCCGCCGGATTTGTCTTTTTTCGGCCGCCGGTTGCTGCCCCGGGCGATGGAGTGGTCGGGGAGCCTCTCCCGCAGCCCAGGCAAGGGCGCATCGCCGCATGCAGGCACGGGTTCGTCTGCCCGCCGCCGCCGACAGTTTGCGGGCATGGACTCGTCTGGCCGTCCACCAGGCTCGGTGCTCGCGCAACGTCTTTGTGGCCTGCCGATGCCGCTCATAGAGTGCGACGACTGCCCGCGCCAAGTGCTACGGCTCACTTCGGGCACGCCGAAGCACCCCGGATGGGTGCTCTACAAATGCGAAAACGACGGGGTACGTGCACTTGCGGTAGGGTAGCTCGTTTCATAGCTCATTCTTTAGTTCAATTGCGGCAGCTCACTTCGAGCTTGCTCAATGTTTTGTGTAGAACGATGGATGCTCATTTTGGTTTTGGGAATGCCGATACATTGATTTGTTGATAGAAATAAACTTAATAGATGTTAGTGCACTCCTTAGTAAAATCGAAGGCAATGATGCGGCTGCATGTGCAACTAGAGGGGAAGCAACGTCTACTTCTTTGAAACCAAAGATGAAGAATGAAGAAAGCAAAATCAAGAATCCGCAGATCAACAATGAGTGCATGGAGAAGATATTGCTTCAACTAGTGGGAGCAGTTATGGAAGTTGGAAATCTTCTGAAATGCATATTTGTGATTCTTGTTTTCTTTGATTTTGCTATTCTAGCCAAGATTTGGTGATATATTTTGTATCTAATGTTGTTGCAAAAGTAAAGAAAAACATTATGCTAGATCAATTTAAGTTGCAAATCTAAGTTTTGCGGGCCGGGAGAAGCTGCGCCAGATCAGAACCCGCATAAGCTGATCCGTAAAAAAGCATATTCCGTAAATATACTTTTTTGCGGGTTCATTATACGGGGTCTGCATCTGTGCCAGCCCGCGCCGGCCCGCAAAAGCTGTTTTGCGCGAACTGCAAACGCGTTTTGCGAGCCGGCGAGATGCGGGGTCTGCTAGAATTACTCTTAACATCGATAATGTTCGGGTTCGCACGAACCAGGGTTCGCTCGCTGCTTCTGTATATACAATAGCAAATAAACATAATAGTACCACCTTACGTCAACCTCTGTTTGCATGTTCTATGGTGACGAGCAGTAGGCTTTGAATTAAACTAGAGGCACGGGCGTGGCGCGCCTCCTGAGACGGAGATGTGTGTACTTGCCCTGCGTGAGTCTCGTTAGAGTAAGCATAATAAGATGAGATAAGCAGCTTGTAAGAATTAAAATATTATATTTTTACTTAGTTGGAGGAGAAAGAAAAAAAGATAGAAGAGAAGTGGACTCTTGAATAGTAGCTACAGCACGAGCCCCAAAGACAATTTGTGAGGTTGTAAGTTGAACCAACAATTCATACAGTAAGACACATTTAGAATAGATTATTGTACATTCCGGCTATAGATGAGCTGTAGATGATATGATAGCTTCTTATAACTAATAGTTGGCTTTACTATTAACCATTATATTTCTTCCACAGTTGCTCGTATACAATATGAGCCAAAACACTAACAATTGTGCTGCTGTAGGACACAATTCATACAGTAGCTCTGTATGAATTGTGTCCTACACATACAATTTCTTCGACAACTATTTGATGAATTGTCAGAGCTAAAAGAGTTTTCCCTTCTTCTTTTAAGCAATGGATTCTGATTTGGAGTACATATACGAGCACTACGTTGAGTCGTTCGATGACTCGTCCGACTGCACAAATAAGATGACGATAATGCAGGCGGTCCTTGAAGACGCGGAGCGTGCAAAGGAGCATTTTCTCAATTTCAAAGGTCCTCGAGTGCGCAACCGCAACAATGCATGTCATCCACAATCTCTCACATACTCTCGTAAGCATATCATACAGATTTCCCTACACTATGATAAATGAGCATGTCATCCACAATCAAGCAGCAAGCCTACACTTCTATTCACATATATCATCAGATTCTACGAGCATATCATTGGATTCTACACTAAGCATATTATCGGACGGCGAGGAGAGGCGAGGTCTGGAGGTGGCAGCGGCGGCGGATCGAGAGACCGGTGAAAAGGATAAAAGAGGGTGAGATGTATAGGTTTTTTGACTGAGTCGAAGAAGGGTAAAGTTAGGGTCACGCCATAGCTAAGTTCGGCCCAAAAGAAAAGAAAAACATAGATACACAAATGGCGTGCCCACAATTTCCAACGCCAGCAATAATGACATAAAGCTGGCGTACGAAATATGCCAACGACATAATTATTTATAAAAAGAACAATGCCGAAGTTGATTGTAAATGACGCACCGCCAACTAAAATTGTGGCTAGCCGTTTCTCAACTAGTATTAGGGCAGCTATTGAAGATGATCTAGCATCTCCATCAAGCAAAGATGAAAAAATACCAAGACTTAAAAATATTGTTCACACTTTTAGCCCAAAAAGGCTGGAAAAGCACACATAAATTTGAATGAGACCGAAAAGCTTTTGGCAGCTTCCTGAATTTTGCTACCTAAGACCCATATTTGGGTTATCTCTTGCATGCTACCAAAAACACCAAAAAGAAACGAAGCGCCAACCCTAACCCTGCTCGGTAAAGTTTCACCATCGTCGCGTGGGCCCATCCCGCATTTGCGCCAGTCGATTCTGGCCATCGAGCCACCCAAGCCTCGTCGTTGCCCAACCCCGCCGCTCGGAGACTCCGGCGACTAGTTGACGACGCCGCCACCCTATTTCAGTCGTCCATCGCGGGATATGCGCTCCCCTCCACCCCCACCGTCCGCCCTCAAAGCTACCCACCGACATACCTCGATCTCGTGTCGCCGCTTGCCCTCAAGCTCCGCCACCATCACGCCCAATTTCGGCGGCGTCCCAATCAGCATCCTGCCGCCCGTCCGTCATCGGATCCGTCTTCTAGCCACGCGACAACGCCGTTCCCCAAGCTCTGGCTGGTCGTTTGCAACGCTCGAGGTCCGCCGTCGCAGCCGCCTTCGGGTCTGGTCGCCACACGTCGATTCCGCCCCCATCCAGCCGATTCCAGCCTGTTGTTTTTCTCCCGCCGCAACGCACGGCCATGTTTGCTATTTGCTAGTAAAATGAAAAACGAGAGTCGTGATATGGGGGCACGTGGCGCCCTGGGGAGACGGTGGATTGGCGCTGAAAAATCCATCGGTTGAGGGGAATAATTCCCCCCTTTAACAATAATAATGTTTTTTTGGGAAACAATAACAATGGGTTTATAATATTCCAGGAGACTTATTGTTGAAGATGCTTTGATTTGGACACAGCTGTCCACCCCAGGACGCAACGTGGCGCACGCTAACGCAACGGGAGAAGAAACCTACGGAAACGGAGTCCACCACCCCCCACCCCGCCCCCACCCACCCTCCCTTTGCCAGCTTTGCTTTGGGAAGGCTCAACTCAAGCC
>NC_041384.1:11256617-11260006 GCF_002162155.2 Triticum dicoccoides | reverse complement strand
TCATCATCACCACTCGCTAGCACCGCCACCGATCCAAATCCTTCCACAACCCTCTCCGCTCCGCTCCGCCCCACCCACCTCCCAATCCCCATCGCATCTCGCCTCGCTGCCCGCGAGCGCCGGAGAGAGCGCGCGCGCGGGCGCGGGCGCATCCGCCGCGATGGTGGGGAACGACTGGATCAACAGCTACCTGGAGGCCATCCTCGACGCTGGGGGCGCCTTGCCATACACATATATGTTGCTTGACCTTTGTGGTTTTGATGCTCCTTCAGTCTTGAGAATAATCTTGTTCTTTCACTCGGCTCTGTGTTCAATGAAATAATTAACTGCTTTAGCTAGTAATTATGTTCTCAGACTTTTAATGTAATCACCAAAGGTCACGTATCAACATTCCAGTTTTACATCATGTTGTTTAATTATTTGCCATCTTGAATTATTTAATACAGATTGAAGGAGAGGAAGCCTCCCGCTCATCGAAGAAACGTCTTGAGCGTGAGAAGGCCCGTCGAGATGCTGCTGCTGATTTGTCCGAGGACCTATCTGACGGAGAAAAAGGAGAACATATTAATGAATCATCTATTCACGCTGAGAGTACAAGGGGACACATGCCAAGGATAGGGTCAACTGATGCTATTGATGTTTGGGCAAATCAGCACAAAGATAAAAAACTGTACATAGTGCTAATAAGGTATGGCTCTAATTTTGTTCTAGGGATCATATTGATCACATCCTATGTGTTTGCTTTTAGAAAGTTCAGTTATAGCGGTTTCAAATAGACACCTTTTGGTGAAGTAGGAATGATCAGAGTGACAGGTCAATGCATTATGAGTTTATGACTGTTTAAACATAGTTACCTGATTGCTCCAAATACTGTGGAGCTCCAATCCACAAAAGAGCGATTCGTGAAAGAGTAGATGGTATCTAGTGGATATCAATACACCCACTGTGCAGAGGTCATTGGTTTCCATGAAATTTTAATGGTTTAGATGCACGTGGGCCTTGCAATTTTGTTGTGTCTACCTATGGATCTGGTTTTGTCAATGTGCACAAAGTATATCCACTACACGCTGGATTGATATAGTAGCCAAGTCTCATTCATAGTCCTTGCCTTTGCACCTAAGCATGCACAGGGAGCTCAAAGAGGAGTGACGTCACATCCGTTTGTATGGCACATGCACGCGTCCTCGTCATGGGGCCCCTTGGACTTGATTTTAGGTTTTCATAATGTTAGTAGCCCATGGAAGAGTCGCTATTGATTTTTTTAGAACTACATGAACATTGTTTACATGGATGATTTTATTTTGGCATCTTCTATCGTTGTGCAGCATTCATGGTCTTATACGTGGCGAGAATATGGAGCTTGGGCGTGATTCAGATACAGGTAGCTAGGTACTTGCGTCTCCCTCATTTTCATGTTTGCGTGCTTGATGTTAGCTTCATATCTCTACACAATTCTTGCATTCCTGGTGGGTTAGCTTGTTGCTTATCTTGTTGCTAGTTGCCTACATAGTACTTACAGGTTGGTCTATATGCCATTGATGCTTGAGTTCAGCTAACTGGTTCCATAACCTGCAGGTCAAATATGTTGTAGAGCTTGCTAGGGCGTTAGGTGAAACACCTGGAGTATATAGAGTGGATCTGCTGACAAGGCAGATTTCTGCACCTGATGTTGATTGGAGTTATGGGGAACCTACAGAGATGCTGATATCAAGCGGTGTTATGAAGCCCGGATTAGAAAAACCAGAAGCCACCCAAACCTTACTAGCCAAGGATATAAATAAGCTAGTAAGCACAGTCTTGATGCAGAAATACAATACAATACTTAGGGTAATAACACACAAGGTTGAGGCGGAAGGCTCAACATTATTACAAAGCAACATCAACACACATAGCTGGTGAACATGGGACAGTGGTATAGTTGGGTTTACACACCAAGCGATAGCATACAAGTCAAGCTTTTAAGGCATAAGCTTAACTAATCTAATGCATATCGGAAGCCTCAATATAGGGGAAACAAGGCAGACTCCAAAGCCACAGGAGCCACTAACTGTGAATACTCCTACACATCGGACTCGCTAGCCAGCATCCGAAGGTTCATCCACACCCGCACCTGGCCAAATCAACAAGCTGGGTGAATACGTTGAATGTACTTGTAATAATTTATGAACAAAAGACATACTTGCAAGTTAGCCCACACAAGTATAATATGGTACATAATAGGAGAAGACGCATATCAACATAGTTTACCATAAAATTTATATGGTCACAGGCTACTCATATTCATATGCAATGATGCCATGTCATGGAAGATACCCTAGTCATGCTTAGAACAGAAAATACGTACCCTAGTCATGCTTACTACCCTAGGAAAGCAAACACATATGCAAACACCATATCCAATGTTCAAAACATGCTTGCCTTGATCAAAAGAAGTAGAAGGTGACTCTGGAAAATCTTCAAAAAGGTTTCCTTCTCCTTTTTCTATAAAGCAAAAAGGTAAAGGACCACATAAAATCCAAAACAGCACATAAAAGTACTCAGAAAATATACAAAATAAATACTACTATAAAGTACATGAAAAATAAAAATTAACAGAAAAAGAATCACTCAAAAAGGAGTTTAAATGAGCAATTTATGAATCGCAGAAGTCTTTACCTAATAATAAAGCACGGATTGAGTCTGTCGGGTTCACCGTCGCGTCCTTTTTACATAAAGGTCCCTGTGGTTTTTAGTAATCAACCCGTAGTCCCTTTGTAAGTGGATCTGGAAATCCATGTAGTTTGTATATTCAACCCGCGGTCCTTAGAAAATGTATCACATGCAATCCCCTTCATCCCCTCCCCACGCACGAGTGGGCGCACCCCCGTCGCCGGCGGCAGCGCTGCCGCCTTCCTCGGCCGAATTCCATGCCAGTTCAAACACGTTCATCTTTGTTAATGGGCTGACCAACACGTTCTTATCTCCTCCTCTATCTCACTAGAAAGAACAAGCCGACATCCACGGATCCTCCAAAGAAGCGCTCAGCACCGTCGAGGTCCATGTCCTGCTGTTGTGCCGTTCAACACCGGCGGGAGTTCGTGATGGTGTGGCGCCACCAGACGGCGGCAAAGAGTTTGCCTGACGAGCAGCGGTGGCGGGCACCGGGCGGCCAGCAGCCATTGATACAGATCTCGCCGCCTCTTTTCTTCATCACCTTCAAGGAAACAAGATTAACATCCACCAATGCACTGACACATCGATCCATGTTCCTCGATAGTGTGCTCTGCCCTCTGCTCCCTGCAACCTCTCGCTGCCGCAAGCCTCGGCAGGGGCCGCGTCTCCCCCACTGCCCCCGCGCATCTTGACGAATCTGCTGGCGGCGGCCGCAGTTTACTTGCGTTCTGGAGCTA
>NC_041384.1:11248397-11256274 GCF_002162155.2 Triticum dicoccoides | reverse complement strand
TGGCTTTCTCTTCTCCACTACCCTCCTGCTCATCGACGCTACCTGCTTTCCGTCGCCTCTCTGCTGTGACCTGATGGTGTACATGCCAGATCCGTGCTCGCCGGTGGTTGGTTGCTCCGACAAGCCAGAAGACCATGCCAGGAACATCCATCCAGCAGTGAGGAGGAGCGCACATCCAGTGTGGTCAGGGGCACGCATACAGGCTGAAAGAGTTGGGATAAGATGCCTCCCCTTCCTCCAAAGTTTGTTGAGTTAGAACAGTTCTCTATTAGAGTCGTTGCTATCTATCCGTCAGTTAAGTTTCTGCCACTCACCTCTATATCCACCATGTTGATTTGCTGCAGATAGATGTGATGGTGAGGGTCGTCGTTTGACGTGCTGGCCGAGTCGTGATAGGACTAAGTTGTGAGGCCATCGCTGCTAGGTGATGACTTGGATGGGGTTGATCAGGAAACGAGAGACACGGGTTACCTAGGTTTGGCTCCTCATGGGGGAGGTAAAAGGCTACTCCTGCTTGATTGATATTGATGATGATGATCTCGGATAGCTACCAATGACTCGAGAACTTCTAGCCTTGGTTGTCTCTCAACCTGTCCTTTGGACGCCCCAGGAACCCACTTTATATAATAGCCGGGTCCTTGGGGTTTACAATAGGTTTTCGGGTTCTACACATAGTTGGAGTCCTACTCTAAGTCTTGTAAACCTTTTGTGTCTTGCAAGTTAAGTGGACTCCTTCTGGTGTTGGGACTCCGGGTCTTGTCGGGTCCACTCTTCATAGGCCAGGTCTTGATCTTCCTAGCCGGATTCCTTCCAGGCTCCTAGCCCAAGGAGACCCTGCCCATATGGCGCCCTGGATGACCCGGTCATGGGCCTTCTAGTCTAGCCAGGTCATGTCTTGGACTGCCGGGTGTAGCCGTGGGTAATTCCCCCGATAGTCGCCTTATATAGTCTGAAGCGAGATGGCCGGTGAACTCGTCTCACGGCATAGTGAGCATAGGAGGTTGAGGGAAAGGGAGCGGGGAAGGCGATGTCTGCATGTATCAGGGGAGTAGACTCAACCTCCCTATGGGATACCTGGGTATTCATGACGTTGAGGTTAAGAATAATGCCCTCCTCGGTACGTGGTTGTTTAAGCTGTTGACGGAAGATGACGTATGGAAAACCCTCCTAAGGAGAAAACATGTATGCTCAAAGCAGTGTCCCAAGTATATTGGAAGCCTGGGGACTCACACTATGGGCTGGTCTAATGGCTACGAAGAAATATTTTCTTTTGCTATGGATCCTTCTCTGTGAAAATGGCATGGAGATTAGATTCTGGGAGGAGAAGTGGCTAAGTAATTTCACTTTCCGGGAACAATATCCAGCTCTATATAATATTGTTCAATACAAGGGTGATACTATCGCCATGGTTCTGGAATCCTCCGAATGTGATGTTCAGATAAGATTTAATAGACCCCAAACTTGCATCATGGAATGATTTGATAAATCGCCTCGCGATGGTACATTTATCACGTGGAGTCGATCAATTTCGGTGGAATCTAAACACGAGTGGTGAATTCTCGGTAGATTCACTGTATAGAGAGTTGATCCAATCTGATGTGTCAGTTGATAATAATAAGAAGAAGATCTGGAAGATGAAGATACCGCTTAAGAATAAAATCTTTATGTGGTATCTTCGTCGAGGAGTCATTATTATTAAAGATAACCTTATTAAGAGGAATTAGCATGGAAGTACGCAATGTGTCTTTTGTCATCACGACGAAACAATAAAACACTTGTTCTTCCATTGTAAATTAGCTTGTTCTATATGATCAATCATCCAAATAACATCTGGCATGTATCCTCCATGTAGTGTTGCTAACATTTTTGACAACTCGTTACATGGGATCGATCACAAGTTTAGAATTCTTATCAGGATGGGAGTGCTTGTCGTTATTTGGTCGCTTTGGATATGTAAATGATAAGATTTTCAACAAAAAAACAAGTTCTCTTATGCAGGTTATCTACTGGTGTACCGGTACGCTCTGTTTATGGTCGTCTCTACAACATGTGGACAATCCTTCAGTTTAGGCGTGTACATGCTTGTAGCAAACGGCAAGGGATAGTTTTACCCAACATGGATGGAAACATGATCTTACGATTGGCCCTCCTTCAGTTTAGGCATCATACAGACTCATGTTTTCTTGTATTTCGCCTTTGTGTTTGTTTTTTTTAGCTTGGACTTGGTTTGGTTGTGTGCATCTCAGTTTTGTAGAGGCTAGGTATAATGCTTAAACCATTAAGTAATAAAGTGTCCTTTATCAAAAAGAGTTCGTATAAGAACTAAATTAGAATATCACACAAAATAAAAGAAACAATAGAAAGGCAAAAATAGCCCTGAAAACTTTTCTTTGAAGAGGAAAAGAAGAAAGTAAAATAACACTCCAAAAATGGGGCGTTACAAACACTACTGACCTGGCCGGTGCATGATCATTCTCATTCAAAGTTGGCAGCACTTCTGTCTTCGAAAACAGAAGGCTGTGATGGCTCACGCCGGCTATTCCTTGCTGCTCCAGAAAATCTAGGTGCTCCCTCAGTGACTCATCCCTAGACGGAAGATACAGTACATGGAAACATATTATGACCAGGGAAACAAAATTAATTAACACAGGGAAACAAAATTAATTAACATGGAATTGTCAGTGAACTATTGATATATCAGGGATCATGTCAAGAAGCTCCCTAACCAGCTAGCAAATTCGATCCGAAACTAGCAGATGTTCGATTTCTGTTTAATACGCCATTTCTGTTTCAGAAAAACTGAAACTGCAGGACCGAAAACTCGCTCCCGTGCTGCTCCCGCAGCTGCACCGGGGCGCCCAAATCCAGCCACCGGGGGCCTCCCCTCGCCGCCGCCGGAAGGCATCGCCGGGCAAAGCCCGGGCTGCGGCGGTAGCGTCAGCTGTTTTGGAGGACTCGGCTGCAAGCTTCAATGGCAGGGCTCCGGCCAAGGTGTGGTGAGGCTAGTTCTCCCCTGAGGCGGAGATGGGCTAGCATCATCGGCTGCTACCGGCGGAGGTGCGGAGGCACCAACTCAGGGGGTTTGGAGCGGGGGGCTGGGTGCCCTGATCTCGTACGTGGCTTGAGTTGGCGGCTGATCTGCATGGCCTTTCGCTGCCACATTCAATGCAACGCCACCCAACCCTTCCCCTCCCCGCGCCACCGTCAGAGGTAGCCGCCAGGCTGGTTTCGTCTTGGCCGGGCTGCTGGTGGTGGTGCGCGAGTGCTGTCCGGAGAACATCGCAGCTTCGTTGCTAATGGCTCCTCCGAGCGCCGCGCACGGTGGGCTGCTCACTTCAGCGACAGGCGGGGCAGTGCGGTGACTGCTCTTGGTGGTGGTTAGCAGCGAGTAGGGTGGATCAGGGCTGACGCTGATGCTCGGATCATGCGCGGACGGCCTCGTATGCACGCAGCGTGGCTCCAAGGCAATGTTTGGTGAACTCATCACACTGTTTGCCTTGGTGCTCGTCGCCCTGGATCGGGAAGTGCGGCGCCGATCTGGCGGATGCGAGCTTCTGATCTAGTGGCGGCTACACTTCGCGGGGGCTCAGGGTGGACACGGTCCGATCCCTGACCGAACCCAGGTCAGGACCGGCCGGCGGCGCGGGTGCGTACGTGCGTGCGTTTTTTTGAGCGCCTGATGTGTTAGTGCGTGCGGGCTAGGTCAAAAACTCGACCCTAGGAGGCTAGGATGGGCTGGGCCATGTACATGCGATTCAGCAAATGAAAAAAAAAATGTTTCCGTCCGACCGAGCGGACCGAGCCGGATGCTGTAACGGGCCTAATTACACAGCTCGGACTGGTCGATTTTTGTAGCGGGCCGGGACCGTACCGTCCGGTCCTTCACGGGCCATGAGCGGCCGCAAAGACCGCTCGCCACGTCTAGCCTGAGCGGGGGCCATGTTGATCTCCCTTTCGTTCTCCAGCTTCGACCATGTCGGCCCCTGGGCAGGCTGGCATGGGGCAGAGCTCTCTCCGTGGAGTTGGTAGTCGACGGTGGTGTTTTCGCCATCCGTGTTGGTCCTTCGGGTGGATTGTGGTGGCCACACAAAGGTCTTTGTGAGGGTTCCTCGCTCTAGACCCGGTTGTTGACTTTGGTGGGGAGATGCAAACTATGGACGATGGCTTGACGCAGAGGGATGGTTGTGTAGCGGCTGCAGTACGCATCATATGTTGCTGCTATGACCGTGGAAAAATGGTGGCGACAACACATAAGTGACGTCAATCATGGTGCTACTTGAGCACCCGGTCTCGAGTTCTGGGGTGAAAGCCTACGTCCGTCCGTGTTGGTTATTCCTGGTAATGGCAATATTTTTATGTCGTTACCTTGTTGAAGGGATTGCTCGGATATGCTCGGACTGGTTTTTTAGAGTAAAAACCTAGATTCTGGCCTTGGATGGTTGGATCTGGTGATGGTGGCGCTTGAGCGTCGCTCCCTTCCTGAAGGCATTGCTATTGAAGAACATCATCGTCTGTGGGGTGTCATGAGATGGTTGGTGTGGATATAGTCATTATTGTAGTTTGCCTATCTCGGATCTGATTGATATGAGTTTTTTTTCTTCGCCTAAGCATAACTTTGGTCTTATATGACTTTGCTATTTGCAGGCGTATTTTTTATATGCGTGTGTTGGTGTTGATTGTGTGCATCCTAACTACGCAGAAGCTAGGTCTGTGCTCATTGTGTTTGTATCCTTTCGATGTTGCAATTTGAGCCAATAAAATCTACCCTTTATCGAAAAATCTGCATGTCAAAATGTTTAAAGAAGTCCAAGGGGGACCTCGAGATTTTGATGTGTATGTTTACCCAGATAATATAGTAGGTGATGGTTAAAACTAGTTTCAGTTCATATTTACGTTAAATATGTATGGAACATCGAAAAGCAATACTGTTGACATCATCAGATTTAGTCGAACAAAACAATTGTCTTACATGTCAAGCTGCTGTTCATGCTCTGTTTGCAATTGCTTCTGCGTGGAGGAAACATCGAAACCTTGTGCTGGCAGACTGAGAAGCTCCTGAATGTCCTGAAGATACATACACATGTGATATTATCAGCCATTGTTTATATCTAGTAGGACATCATGCAATCCATGAATGATGAGCAACAATGTAATCAGGATCACTATGTTACCCTCTGGTTGAAGTAGCGTGTTTGTTCTTTCTGCTCAGTCGCTGTCCTAAACAAACCCCACTTGAAAATCTGGAAAAAATAATTATTCAACTCAAGGAACTTCAAGCTTCAGATATCATATAAAAAATAATGTCTGAGTAAAAAATGTCGGATCATATTCAAACCTGCGTTCTATATATCTTTTCTTCGATGGTTCCAGCCGTCATCAAGCGGTATACAATCACATCTTTTGTCTGTCCTATTCGATAGGCACGATCGACACTTTGATTGTCAATACTGAAAAAGAAGATTGTGTTACGCAGTAAAAGAACTTGTATCTCATAAAACCAAAAGAAAGTTGGGGTACCTTGGATTCCAATCAGGACCAACTACTATGACACGATCTGCCTTGGTGAGTGTAAGTCCAAGACCACCGACTTTGGTAGTCAGTAAAAATATTTGAGTTCCAAAATCCTCTTGGAAACCCTGGAGATGCAATTGCATAAAATTAAAGCAACATATCATATATAATTGAGTCCATGGCACACCACGGCATAAGAATATTGTGAAATGGGAACAAGAACCTTCACAATCCTTTCCCTTGCTGAAATCTTGGTGGTACCATCGATGCGAAAAAACCTGTAGCCCTTTAATGATATAGCTTCCTGTTGCAATAATCGAATGTTACAACACAGAATGTAGGTAAGCATCCACATTTAAGAAATGATGATTATAGACATACTCATCCAGAATTACATTTAAATTGAAGAGCACAACAATTTTCCTCCAAATGATCCAAAGATGACTTTAGCGGTTTAGCCACATTTAGTTTATGTTCTTTTATGCACTTGATATACTTTTTTTCTAAAAGAAATATGGCAGAAGATCAAAGATGACAAACACCACAGTCCACGGGTCATGTTGTCATACCATTTTTATCCCAACGAATTGTAATTTTGGTTTTAAAATATATATATACACTAAGAGAAATCTGCCATTCACTCAATCAGCATTGTTTATCATGTATATTAATAAACAAAAGCAACAAATGATATATAAAATTAACTCCGCTTTTTATTACAGCATATCAAAACACAGCATGAGCTACATGCAAATTATGATAACTGACATATTCACAAGAACTGACCTGAACAATGTTTAGCATTTTGCGAGTCTGAGAAAAAATTAGAACATGATGTCCCTCTTCAAGAAGATTTTTCTACAACATCAGGCACTAGCCACATTTAGTTTAAATAAACAAATATGGAGTACATTTCTGACAACTCATATGAGCATGCATCAAAGAATGTTTACCAACAAGGACATGATGAAAGATAATTTGCATGAGACTTCCAGCTGGCCGACTTGCAGTGCATCATCATCATAACCAGCAACGTTCAAGGCCATGTTTTTGAGCCTCGCCATATCATGACCATTTAACTTTCCATCCATATCTTCCATGCCTTCCAAGGTGCCCTCAGCAGCAACTTTTTTCAATATCAGTGGGTCTGGGTGATCACATATGTTCTTCAATATCTGTTGAAGAACAACAACAAAAATGAAACAAGCAGAATTTCACAAAAAGAACATTTACATCAAAAGCAATTATAAAGTAGGCCATATAATTAACAAACACATCCTGTGATATAAATATATGCTCTTTCCATTTAATTTTTGGGTGTAATCTGATAGAGAAAACATCAGTAGAAAGGTATATTTTCGTACGAATATGGGTATATTCGTGGACAGTAAACAACATCAGTGAGAAGAAATGGGTTTTAAGCCGATACTTACAGTGATGTCCAGCAAGCGAGGTCGCATTTTATTAAATATATGACTGTTCAGAAAATCTTCATATAGTTTCCTCTGCACACAAAGAAGGCAATTGAAACATTGTCATTTGCCAATTACTCAACCAGTTTCTCATCAATGACACAAAAATGTGTACCTGGTAATCTGTTAATTTCAGCCAGATGATTAGCTCATTTTTCTTAGGAAGCGTATTCTCATTTGTCAAGCTAGTAGCAAAGTACACTTCATCTTTCATACGACGCAAGAAATAAGGCTTTATCAGTTCTCTTAATTCCTGTGACGTATCAAACAAGAAAACAGAAAGTGTGACTGGTTTAGTATGACCCGTTTCAAATAATAATTCAGAAAAATAGATAACATTTCTAGAACGAAATGTAGCAAGCTGAGATGGCTTGATATAAGTGCACGACTTTCTATCTCATAGCTTCAACTAAATGCGGACGTTAAGTTAGTAAGGAATTTTAATGCAGTTTATAGACATTGCTTGTTCGCATGTCAATTTCAGAGATGAATGTACTACTTGCTTGTTCGCATGTCAATTTCAGAGATGAATGTACTGTGAATGTGCATGTTGGAATTTATCGAACACCATGAGATCTTACTGTACTAATATGTTGAACACTGCGTTTTTTGTCATTTCTTGGACAGAAACACAGAAAACAAGAAACAAGGCTTGTGTATCATCTTTCGCTTGGACACAAATACAAAAAAAAAAAAGACAATCACCTTGGCTACGTTTGAGCCTATGTGCTTCTCTGGATTGGTGGCATCCTTTTCATTTCCTCGATTGATATAATTTTCATACCTTTCTCTAAACCTGTCATGCATAATTTAGATAAATAAATAGTAGTGGACAATGCAAAATAAATAAAGGAACATCATTATTGCAGGAAAACAATAGAGTAAGTTTTTTAT
>NC_041384.1:11236353-11247832 GCF_002162155.2 Triticum dicoccoides | reverse complement strand
GACAACAGAAATAGAAAAGAGCCCACATTTCCTGTAAGAGAATACACATATTTAATTACTTGCATTGGAAAATAATATTTGGGGGGGAGGGGGGGGGGGCATATTAAGCATAAGCATATAGTGGTATTAAATTAGAGTAGGAGTCTTTTAGGTGGTACCTCCAAGTTATTTTGTATAGGTGTTCCACTGATGGCAATCCGATGGACACACGGTATTTCAGATATTCTTTGGAATCTTTGTGTCTTGGGGTTTTTGATTAAATGTGCCTCGTCGAGAACAACATAGTTCCATAAGTTCCCCTCCTCATCGTCACCGACGTCATGGTAGAAGTCACCTCTTATCGTGTTGTAATATTTCCAGACAATGCCATATGTTGTCAATAGGACACCACCCTCCTGTAGAAGACAATAAACATCAGATGCAACTCATAAAAATATCTTGGAAAAACATCATATGCATTCTTTTAAATGGAACTCTGTTCAACCAAATTTAACAGTTACTAGATAAAATGGCAGGATATAAATGACCAGCGGAATTTTATCTAAGGAATTTAATGAACCTTGAATGCGTACTGGAGCTCAGACTTGCGAACATTTACGTCGGGACAAGAGTAGCTGTAAACAGATGGAAAAAAAAAAAGAATCAATGAGTCCTGAATAGGTAAGTGGTGCATATGTTTATCCTACTCGCTGATCAAAAGAGATGATATGAATAGGTAGGTGGTGCATATATCCTACTCCCTGATGTTTCTTTCGAGGCCAACAAGTGTAAGTTCTCTGATCCAGTGAGTCACAAGTGTCTTTGGAACAACAACCAACACTCTCCTGATTAAACCCGAATGGAACAATCCGGCAAGGAAGGCAGAAACCTGCACGGTAAAAGTAAACATTACCAGATAATCAAATTGCAGTACGCTTAAGCGGCGAAGTAGGCGTAATCAATGGTTACAGTCCTGCGATACTACAAAACTGGTAAAGTTATAATCAATCAGATTATTCTGAAGAAAAGCAATCAAATGAACCGAATCGACTGCAACTGAGACTAGAGATTGAGATTGGAATGAAGGGGAATGCAAAATGAGTTAGCTTGGGACCCAACCTGAATGGTCTTCCCCAGCCCCATATCATCCCCGAGAATGCCACCGGTCCCCCTGCAGTGCAGAAACCAAAGCCATCTGAGCCCCTGGAGCTGGAACGGGTAAAGCATCCTGGATATCCTCGCCGGGAGCTTGTAGGGCGGCTTTTCGCTGGTGGAATCCTCCAACTCCCAGTCTCCTGCACTATTTCTTTCAGAGTCTTCCATCTTTTGTCCCGATTGACGCACAGGCATGGGCAAATATATACTACTAGTATAGATGGATCATTTATTAAAAAAAACCTTGTCGCAAATATATAATACTAGATGGATCATTTATTAAAAAAACCTTGTCGCAAATATAATACTGGATGGGTCATTTATTGAAAAAAGCCTTGTAGAATTTGACTCAGGCAGGGAGTCGCGACTTGAGACCACTTTCCGCAAAAAGAAGACTTGTATGAGGAACGAGGGCTAGTAGTCATGTATTGGAAGCAACCTTGACTTTTCGTACCCCAGGTTGCGTGGACGGCCTGAGAAGAGCGCCGGAGAGTTCAGTCATGGATCGGATGTCGTGGATGGGAAATCACTGGCCGTGACTTATTGCTCAACCACATTACTGTATTAATTATTCCATTGCCAATTCAATCGAGCAAGACAACATTGCTCAACCACATTACTGTATTAATTATTCCATTGCCAATTCAATCGAGCAAGACAACAGATTATAACGTTCAACCACATTACTGAACTAATTATTCCGAGAAAATTATATCAACGAGAAGACTATAGATTCTCGCTCAATGATGTGTTAATTATTCCCAGAAAATTAAATCGATGAAGCCTCTGCTGCTGTCTTGTAGTAATAAGTGATTTGAACATAGTACTTCCTTTCTGTTGTTTGGAGCCCGCATGCTGTAAAGGCATCTCCGATGCCCACTCTCAAGCCGCCCGCACACACCTCGACCGTGCCATTCGGACATGTTGTGCCATCCAATGCGGACCTGTATCGGTCCGCCGAGTGGTACGGGCGTGTTTTCTCCCATAAACCGAAGACAGTCGTGGAGGGCTTTGCGGGCGGCTAGACCGCTGCCACGCCTACGTCTAATCGCCCTGCCCCACCCAAACCCCCTCCCTCGCCAGCCCGCACTTCCCGCCCACAATGGTCAGCGCCGCTTCAGAGCGTCAGTGTCACACTCATGCCTGGTCAGAGCGGTCGCGACCACTCACTGGCGCCGGCCGAGAGAGCGCCGGATGCATCGCTTCCCGGTGCACGCGGCTGCTCCGCATTGAAACGACACCATGACCATCTGTTCGTCCGTCTGTCGCCCACATTAATGTCGTGCAGTTGCCGAGGAACCTATTCTGGTGCCACCCGTCCATCCCTTTGCCGCCCGTCATTGTCATTCACTTGCTATATAAACTACAGCCCCGACATAGCCGCATTCATCCTCCTCCAGTCCCTTTCTCCTTTTTCGCACCACTCCCACCATCACCTCCTCACGCGCCAAGCTCTCTGGGATGAACTGTCACCGGAGCAGAGAAAGAGATGGCTGCCATTGCTACCGGCTGGCAAGCCGGCAGCCGGCCAGAGGTTGACGACGTCTCAATGGAGAATGCAGCCAAGGACGAGCTGGCGCCGCCCTCTTCGCTGGCACCAACAACGCCGCTGCATTGCATCATGACCATCGGTGAGGCCCGTGCCCGTTACATGCACATTGTGCGGGAGGAGCAATTCCAGGAGGCGCAGGCCGACACAGCCTACAACCTCCAGCTCCTCCAAGAGCACCAGCAGGCGGAGGAGCGGCTCAGCGCCGGCAGGGAGATCACGTCGGATGCTGACGTGGCAGAGCAGGAGGCGTTGCTCAAGTCGTACCGCTCCACCCGTGAGATTCGCCAGCGTCAGGCGGAACTAAAGGCCGCCTACAAGGAGTTCGACGAAGTGTGGGGCAAGACCGACAACGAGGCGAAGGACATCGCCGGCAGCGTCGAGGCCACACCCCGCTGCCATGACCACGAAGTTGGCACGTCCACGAGCACCACCGATAGCGAGGAAGAGTAGTGCATGGTAGGTCATCGCCGCTCGGGTCCCAAGAAGGCCACCGCTCTTCCCATCCCGTTGATGCCAAGCTTGATGGACTGAACATTTTTGGTCGATTAACCGCATGGCAACGACATGGAGGCGGACAACTTCACTTCCCGGGACTCCGGAGGCGGAGCTGGAGAGCGTCGAGGCGGAAATGGAGAAGGCAAAAAGTCAGTTCCCGGGGCTCATGTGTAACACCCTGATAGTTAAGCGACAAAAAACACACACACTAATGGTGCCATGTCATCGCAATTAATCTTCTAAACCTCACTTTGATCCAAACCGAATTCAAAGTCAAATAAAGTCAAATAATTATTTCTTCAAGCGGTAAAAAAATGTTCGCTGGGTTGTAAATATTCACTAACTAGTTGTAATGAAAGAATCAATATTTTACAAAATATTAAAATGCCCCTTAGCTATTTAAAACTAGTCCAATGGCATTTTATTTAAACCAATTTAATATAAATAAATGTGTAGAACTTTCAAATAAATTGCAACTAATTATATATGACTCAAAATAGTGCCTGCTCAGGAGCAACAAATTTATTTTGCTATTGAAATAAAATAGAAACAGTAAATGAATAAAGAAACAGAAAAAATAAAGAAAAAGAAAAGAAAAAGGGAAATGGTGAAGTGCTACTGTGCACTTCGCCCAGCTAGCACAGTAGCCAGCCCAGCCCATCTGGCCTCCCCGTCCCCTTCCCCTGTTCACTGCGCCCCCGTGGACGCGGGGCGCCCGTCCACGGCGCCGATGGCCACGGGGCGGGCATCCGGCGCCCCCAAGTCGTCGGCACCCACCCCACCACCACCCCCAGAGCCAACCGCCGCGCTCGCCTACCGAGTTGCCGCTGCTTCTGGCCATGGGCGTGCGGTGTGTGTGTGTGTGTGTGTGCGCGCGCGTGCGTGTGTGTGCGTTGATAACCCACAAGTATAAGGGATCGCAACAGTTTTCGAGGGTAAAGTATTCAACCCAAATTTATAGATTCGACACAAGGGGAGCCAAAGAATATTTGTAAGTATTAGCAGTTGAGTTGTCAATTCAACCACTCCCGAAGATTAATTATCTACAGCAAGCGATCAGTAGAAAAGTAGTATGATAGTTTTGATAGTAGCAGTAGCAGCAATAATAACGGTAACAGTGATATCGGTGATTTTGTAGCAAGTGCAACAGTAACAGCAACAGTAGCAGTAGTAACTTAGCAAGAACAATATAAGATAAATTCGTAGGCATTGGATCGATAATTTGTTAGATGATATTCATCATGTGACAGTCATAACCTAGGGCGATATGGCACTAGCTCCAGTTTATAAATATAATGTAGGCGTGTATTCCGTAAATAGTCATACGTGCTTATGGAAAGAACTTGCATGACATCTTTTGTCATACCCTCCCGTGGCAGCGGGGTCCTATTGGAAACTAAGGAATATTAAGGCCTCCTTTTAATAGAGAACCGAAACAAAGCATTAACACACGATGAATACATGAACTCCTCAAACTACGGTCATCACCGGGAATGGTCCCGTCTATTGTCACTCCGGAGTTGCCGGATCATAACACGTAGTAGGTGACTATAACTTGCAAGATCGAATCTAGAACATGGATATAATGGTGATAACATAAACGGTTCAGATCTGAAATCATGGCACCCGGACCAAAAGTGACAAGCATTAAGCATGGCAAAGTCATAGCAACATCAATCTCAGAACATAGTGGATACTAGGGATCAAGCCCTAACAAAACTAACTCGATTACATGATGAATCTCATCCAACTCCTCACCGACCAGCGAGCCTACGAAGGAATTACTCACTCCCGGTGGGGAGCATCAGGAATTGGCGATGGAGAAGGGTTGGTGATGACAAGAACGAAGATCCCCCTCTCCGGAGCCCCAAACAGACTCCAGATCGGGCCTCCCGGTGAAGAACAGGAGGTGACAACGGCTCCGTCTCGTGAAATGCGATAATTATTTTTCCCTGTTTTTTCTCCAAAAATAGGATTTTATAGCATAGGTTTCAGGGTCCGCGGGGCCACCATGTGGGGACAACCCACCTGGGCGCGCCTAGAGGGGGGCGCGCCCTGGTGGGTTGTGCCCACCCAGGTGCCCCCCTCTGGTGGTTCTTGGCTCCAGAAATTCTCTTATTTTGCATACAAAATCCTCGCAAAGTTTCGTTCCATTCCGAGAACTTTTATTTCTGCACATAAACAACACCATGGTAGTTCTGCTGAAAACAACGTCAGTCCGGGGTTAGTTTCATTCAAATCATGCAAATTAGAGTCTAAAACAAGAGGAAAAGCGTTAGAAAAAGTAGATACGTTGGAGACGTATCAACTCCCTAAGCTTAAATCTTTGCTTGTCCTCAAGCAATTCAGTTGATAAACTGAAAGTGAAAAAGTAAAACTTTTATGAACTCTTTTGCTCTTGTTTGCATAAATAAGCTTAAACAACACCCAGGTTTTCAGCCAATCATTATAACTAACCATGCCAACAATAACTCTTAAAATTGTATTAATTCATATCAATGACATAATCAACTAGCGAGCAATAATAAGATATCTCAAACGGCAACACGTTATCAAAACAACCATGATATAATATGACAATAGTGGTATCTCACTAGCCCTTGATCGCTCTCTGACTATAGCCCCATAAAAGCTCCTGTCTGCTAGGACTACGTCAGTATTTCCCCAAAGAGGAAGGGATGATGCAGCACAGCGACGGTAGGTATTTCCCTTAGTGAAGAAACCAAGGTTATCGAACCAGTAGGAGAACCAGGCAACACAACGTAAACAGCACCTGCACATAGATAACAACACCTCGCAATCCGACATGTTAAAGGGGTTGTCAATCCCTTTCGGGTAAAGATACCAGAAATTTGTAGTAGATTGAAATAATAGATCGCAAATAAAATAAAGTGCAGCAAAGTATTTTTGTATTTTTGGTTTAATAGATCTGAATAAAAATGCAAAGAGAAAGTAGATCGCAAGCAAATATATGACGAAGAAGACCCGGGGGTCGTAAGTTTCACTAGTGGCTTCTCTCGAGAAAAATAGCAAACGGTGGTAAACAAATTACTGTTGGGCAATTGATAGAACCTCAAATAATTATGACGATATCCACACAATGATCATTACATAGGCATCACGTCCAAGATTAGTAGACCGACTCCTACCTGCATCTACTACTATTACACTACTATTACTCCACACATCGACCGCTATCTAACATGCATCTAGTGTATTAATTTCATGGAAAAACGGAGTAATGCAATAAGAACGATGACATGATGTAGACAAGATCCATTTATCTATTGCGTAGATATAGATCCCATATTTTTATCCTTAGTAGCAACGATACATATGTGTCGATTCCCTTTTTGTCACTACGATCAAGCACCGTAAGATCGAACCCACTATCGGGCACCTCTTCCCATTGCAAAATAAATAAATCAAGTTGGCCAAACAAAACCCAAATACCGGAGAAGAAATACGAGGCTACACTAGTAGAAAAAGGGTCAAATGTGAAGCACATTAGTGCCGGTTTGTAAAAAACCGACACTAATATGATCAATAGTACCGGTTCGTGGCGACGATCAATAGTACCGGTTCGTGGTGAACCTTTAGTACCGGTTCATGCCACGAATCGGTACTAAAGAGGTTGTGGCAGCCTGCGATCAGGCTATGGCCCCACCATCACCATTTAGTGCCGGTTCGTACCATGAACCGGTACTAATGAGGTTATGGCAAGCTGTTCTTAGTCCCACCTCGCTCCCCTAACAAGGCTTTTACCGCCTTAAATATGTTACTTCTCAAACTATCACAAGCACTTGGTCTTCATTGAACTCTATGTGTAGAATTTGTGGCCGCAATATGAGTCTTCACCGGTTTACAAATCGTTGAGGACTCATATTGACAATTCAGATTGTACACAAAAAGATCATTGATGATCAAAGTATTTTTGATGTATAAGATCATATTGACAATTCAGACTATAAAGAAATATAAGATCATGATCTAAATGCTCCTATATTTTTTGCGTTCAGTATGCACCATTCAAAGCGACGCCATCAACTTTCAACCATTTATGCCTTCATTTGCTATTTTTCATGCATTTAATGATTTGTTTTGAGAACTAAATGACCTGGAAATTGAAAAGCACTACAAATGAACTCTGAAAAAGTTGAAACTTGGCATGGTATCATCATTTTACCCACATATCATATTCAAAAAAGTATAGAGGGTTACGGCAAAAACTGGATGCACTTCGTTTGTAAACTGGACAATCTCTTTCGAAGTATTCGGGTTTCTGGCGAAACTAAACTCATCTGTTACAAAGGCATTTCATTTTTTAAAACTTATTACAACTCCAGACTTTTTGTGCATTCAGTATGCACCATTCAACTGCTAGGCGGGAGGAGCTCTTTAGTACCTGTTCCAACTGCTAGGCGGGAGGAGCTCTTTAGTACCGGTTCATGGCGAACCTTTAGCACCGGTTCGTGCCACGAACTGGTACTAATAAGGTTGTGTCAGGTAAGGCTAGGGCCCCACGAGCACCTTTAGTACCGGTTCATGGCATGAACCAGTTCTACAGTTTCTTAGTAAGTTGTTCAAACTGTTCCTTTAAACCGGTTTTTTCAAGAGCTCATAGGTTGTTGGATTTCTTCCGTGTTATACCTAAGTTCAACCAACAACAATGGGGATGAAAGCATAGTTGTGTCATCAAGGTTACAAAGTAAACTTAAGTTAGCGTTCACCTGGTCACTTATTTGTTTGGCACGACTTCTTGTGATCGAACCTATAATTGTTGAAGACTTGTTGATGGTTATGGTGTCCTCATCACCATGCGTAAGATGTTGATCGATCGACCGAGGAGTCTACAGGGATGCATGAACCATCTCGGATAACTTGATAGGACACCTTTGATGACCCTTGTTACAAAAAAAAATTCAACCAAGATCATGTTACAGAAAACATCACCGCATCACAACTGCCATACACAATTTTTGTGGGAACTGTAGCGCGTGGTACTGACATTTGTGGCTGACCTTGAGGAGGTGGCAACCATGGTTGTGCACGCCGGTGCTCCTCTAAGACGGCGGCGACGTGGATGGTGGGCTATGGCGGACGGAACTCCGACGGCGGCGCGCCTTGCACAAGAAAGAGAGGAAAGGTCGAGGGAGGAGAAGAGGAGAGGCGCGGGCGGCGAAGCATCAACATTTGGTACGGTTTGGTGCATGCTTGAGGGGAGGCACATTCATAGGAGTGGTCTGGAGGTTGGAGACAAGGTTGGGGAAAAGATATATATGCGCTCAATTTGATGAAGATAAATTTATACCTACTAATAAAGGACGGCGCATTTCTCCAATTTTTTGGTCCGCCCACGGACATATAATAATAATAATAATAATAATAATAATAATAATAATAATAATAATAATAATTAGTGAACATAATAAGTTGGCTGAGGTGGTACTAAAAAGTTGTACCAGTTTCCGGATTGGCCCGGTAGTGACAATCTTTATTCATCATGTCTAGTCTGTTAGCCTGTCGGTGCTAGTGTACTGTGCCTAGCTCTGATGGTTAGGTTTGTAGTAAAACCAGCCCAAGGTTAAAATCATAGATTTGGCACCGGTGCTCTCATTTTTCTGGTTTTATTTCAGGCCTTTCGGGAATGCTCGTTCAGTGGAAGCAACCGTTGCCGTCGACTATGGAGGCACCTGTGGTGGCTTCGTCGATCTCAAGATTATGTGTCGGCTTAATCTCTCGAAGATGATTTTTTTCAAATTCGATGAAGTTTTTTTTTCAAATTTGATGAACTTTTTTTTCAAAATCAATGATTCTTTTTCAAATTTGTGAATTTTTTTCAAATTTGATGTACCTTTTCAAATTCAATTAATTGTTTTCAAATTTCTGAACCTTTTTCAAATTTGATGAACTTTTTTATCGAAATGAACTTTTTCTCAAATCTGTGAACTTTTTTCAGAATCCGGTGAACTTTTTTCAGAATTTGATGATTTTTTTTCAAATTTGATGAATTTTTCAACATTGATGAACTTCTTCAAATTTTTTGAACTTTTTTCAATTCTTGCTTGTTTTCAATATTTTGAAGAATTCTTTCTCAAATTTATTCTCTCTTTTTCAAATATTTATATTGGACATATATTGTGTATTAATGTTGTACTATAACAAGGTCAACTAGCACTGTTTCCTAATTATACACAACTGACTGAATGCAACCTAGTGGTTATTGGCTACGGTTGTCATCGTTTTGGTGCCCAGTTCAAGTCCTTCTTCTCTCAGAAGAACTATAAGGGTGCTTGGATACGTTTTAGTCTCATGATTAAAAGTAGTGGGATTAAAACTTGCTAGCCTCACCCATGCTTGGATCCAAATACTAAAGAGACTAAAATCAAGTTAATGAGTATTTATTATCTTCCAAACCCTCCAATCCAGAACTCGCCTGTGTTAAAGAAGAGGAGTTAAATGAGGAGAGAGATGACTAATCCATATTTTATTAGGGGTACGTCTGACTAAAAATTTTAGTCTCAAGACTAGTTTTAGACCCTTTTTAATCAGGGATGCTTGAAACTTTAGCCTCTTAAAAAGACTATTTCTAGTCAGACTAAAATAAGTCCCTTAGATTCAAACACCCTCTATATCTAGAGGTTATTTTTTTATTTGCGTTTGTTGTTCGAATAGAAGAATGTTGAGCCCGCTCGCTACAAGTCGTTGTGGGCGCCAACAATCACGTTCGCATGTTCTGTGCCGATGAGCATTGGGCTTTGAATTAAATTACGAATAATAACAAACAAAAAATGTCTTTTCGAAAGCACTGAGCCCTTTCTCTGCTGTATTATTTATAAATGAAAAATATGCAATGCCTTGACTTCTCAAGAATAAAATAAAACAATACTTTTTATGAAACATATATTCAATCGTGAAGGGCAAGCCTCACATCCAGCTCAATGAGATTATTTTTTAAGTTTTAAAAGTACTCTTGAACTAGCATGGTACAATGTCCGGTGTGATATGCGATGGCTAAGCTTGTCACATTAGATTAAACAAGTCGACACAAATATGATGCCGTGTTGAAATGTAAGACATGGGCTCCACAAAGTGGGTCATGGGCGTAAGTTGTAATTTTTTTTTACGAAGTCACCGTAGGCACCTCATCATCGAGGAAATATCTTCTCTCACTGAATGTGCATCGCCAAAAATGCTAAAATAAATTCAGGAATAAATGTGAGCACCAGGATTTGAACTCTAGTGGACTGGGGTTACACAATTCCTCTAACCATCCAACCACAGATTGATTCATGGCATAAGTTGTAATCGAAGTATACAATGCAATGTGAAATGATTATTTTGGTTGTCCTATTCAGGGCAGTTGTGAGAGATGCTCACTTTGTCGTGCCCTAAAATCCACTTTGCATGTCCTAAATTTTGCTTCAAGCTCTTTTGGGTGCCCTATATAGGGCAACTATTGGAGATGCTCTAGCATCTCCGTCAAGCAAACCTTAAACAAAATTCCAGGACTTTAATATTTTTGGATTTCCCAAAAAGGCTCGAAAAGCACACATACAATTGAATTGAATAAAACCGAAAATCTTCTGGTAACTTCCTAAAATTTGCCCCATTGCTCGGAGCCGTCCGAGCCCCGCCATCACCTAGCCCCATTGCTCGGAGCCGTCCGTTGTGACTCCCGCGATTGGTTCACACCACCGCCGCCCTATTTCAGTCGTCCATTGCGGGACCTGCGCTCCCCTCGACCCCCACCGCCCACCTTCAAGTTTCCCATCGCCATTCCTTGAGCTCGGTGCCGCCGCTCGTCCTCAAGCTCCGCCACCATGACGAGCGATTTCGGCGTCGGCCCAGTCAGAATCCCGCCGTCCGTCCGCCATCGGACCCGCCTTCCAGCCACCCGACAACGCCATCCCCCAAGCTCCGCGCGGCTGCTGACAACACTCGAGCTCTGCCGTCGCCGCCGCCTTCCGGCCCGCTCGCCGCGCTTCGATCCCGCCGATTCCGGCCTCCAGTTTTCCTCCGCTGCAACGCACACACATATTTGCTACTCGTAAATAAAAGGAAAAAAAAGAGCGGTGATGCGGGCTCAAGTGGGCACGTGGCGTCTTCTGGTCGGTCGGTCGACGGGGGCTGAAAGAAAAAACCCGTCGGTTGAGGGGGATATTCCCCCCGGGTTTAATATTCCAGGAGATTTCAACTGTTGAAGATGCTTTGATTTGGACACAGCTGTCCACCCCGGGACGCGACGTGGCGCACGCTGACGGCAACCGGAGAAGAAACCTACGGAAACGGGAGTCC
>NC_041384.1:11216094-11236015 GCF_002162155.2 Triticum dicoccoides | reverse complement strand
GCCAGCTTTGCTTCGGGAAGGCTCAAACCATGGTCATCATTAGCAGTCGCTAGCACTGCCACCGATTCCCAATCCTTCCACAACCCTCCCCGCCCCGCTCCGCTCCGATCCCCCACCCACCTCCCCGCCCCCCACCGCATCTCATCTCATCTCGTCGCCGGAGAGAGCACCGGGGAGCGAGCGCGCGGGCGGCGCGATGGTGGGGAACGACTGGATCAACAGCTACCTGGAGGCCATCCTGGACGCGGGGGGCGCCGCGGGGGAAATCTCGGCCGCCTCAACGGCGCCCGGGGGCGGCGGCGACGCGGCGGAGAAGAGGCGGGACAAGTCGTCGCTCATGCTGCGGGAGCGCGGCCGCTTCAACCCGGCGCGCTACTTCGTCGAGGAGGTCATCTCCGGCTTCGACGAGACCGACCTCTACAAGACCTGGGTCCGCGTAAGCCTTCCTCGCCGCCCCTCCTCGCTCCTCGTGTCTTAGCTAGCTGCTTGCTCCAGATTGGATTAGATTAGATTAGCTTAGGTGGCGAGATTTTGATTGTTTCCGGTGATTTATTATGGATTTTTGTTGTATGCATCAGACGTCGGCGATGAGGAGCCCGCAGGAGCGGAACACGCGGCTGGAGAACATGTCCTGGCGGATCTGGAACCTCGCCAGGAAGAAGAAGCAGGTATGCCTGCCCCGATTTGCTTGTCAACTTTATGTACTCTCTAAGTAGCAGCGCTGCTGGTGCCAAACTGTTGGGGGGCAGTTCAGTGCTGGTGCCAGCCAAACACATTAAACTAGTCTAGTTGCTGGTTAGTGATTATGTATGTGGCTGGGCATTATATTTGTTTCTGTTGCACCAGGGAATGCTGAACCGTAGTCGTTCCGCATATGCATTGGCTCCCCGGGTGGTGCTGACAGTAATGATGGGTCCCCATTGTAGCATATGTCTGCTCTGTTTCCTTCCTTCTTGTTAGCTAGAATGCCCCAATTCTTTAATGTGTTGTTTTGGATGAACTCTCTCCTGTCACAAAGCACATATGCTGCTTGAAGGATTTGGTACACCTGCACGTCTTGGGAATGCAATGGTTATCCAGTTATCCTGCCTGAACTGACTGTCCACCCTTGATGATAAAAAGTCGTTTCGTATAACCATTCAAACGACAGTAGTAGTCCATTGTCGGGTGTGATTCAGAAAATAAATAAATGTTATGTCTGACAGTTTACAATTCATGATTCATAGGACATCTTCAGCTAGCTATCAGGGCCAACGGCCTGTCCTGGTGCTACTCTTTTTGTGGCCCTGCTATTTAGACCTGTAATTCTGTTTCTTTTGCTGAAAAGCAACTGCGCGTCACAGTTTGGGATCTATTCTAGTTCTGTCAAGGCGTTAGCACTGATATTCCAACTACATGTACTTCTTATAGTTGTAGTTACAGCCCTACAGCTAATGATAGTACATGGATTCTAAACGCACTCTAGTTATACCAATCACAGCATACCAAGCGCATTGCTAATCCCAGAACATTCTCCTTTCAGGCAAGCAATTTTATATCAGTCACGCATTCTAGTTTTCTCATACTCCTATTCTGTGTCAAACTTTGGTGTTTCGAATATGCTTTTACACTCCGACCGCAATAATCAAGTGTTCAACTAATGATTTTGTTACTATGTCTTCTGATGTAACTCATGATGGTCAGTCAATTGCCTTACACATATATGTTGCTTGACCTTTGTGGTTTTGATGCTCCTTCAGTCTTGAGAATAATGTTGTTCTTTCACTTGGCTCTTGTGTTCAGTGAAATAATTAACTGCTTTAGCTAGTAATCATGTTCTCCTAAGACTTCTAATATAATCACCAAAGGTCACTTATCACAGGTGCACACACAATATTCCTTCTGGTTAGATGGGAGTTTTTTTTGCTGGTCACATTTCTTGAACCAATCATCTCAATTGTTCTGAGCCCCCAAGTGACTATACTATCTCTCATGCCATTTATGATATCATATTTACTTATACACTAATCATGGAAGGAGTTTTTACCCTGGTAGCTTCTTGAATTTTAGTAAAAGGAGTAAATACAAAAACTGATTTGAACACTCCTCATTCCCCAAGTATACATCAACATGAGCACATGTTTCCGCCAACATTTCAGTTTTACATCACGATGTTTAATATTTTCCATCTTGAATTATTTAATACAGATTGAAGGCGAGGAAGCCTCCCGCTCATCGAAGAAACGTCTTGAGCGTGAGAAGGCCCGTCGAGATGCTGCTGCTGATTTGTCTGAGGACCTATCTGACGGAGAAAAAAGAGAACATATTAATGAATCATCTATTCACGCTGAGAGTACAAGGGGACACATGCCAAGGATAGGTTCAACTGATGCTATTGATGTTTGGGCAAATCAGCACAAAGATAAAAAACTGTACATAGTGCTAGTAAGGTATGGCTCTAATTTTGTTCTAGGGATCATATTGGTCTCACCCTATGTGTTTGCTTTTAGAAAGTTCAGTTATAGCGGTTTCAAATAGATACCTTTTGGTGAAGTAGGAATGATCAGAGTGACAGTTCAATGCATTATGAGTTTATGGCTGTTTAAACATAGTTACCTGATTGCTCCAAATACTGTGGAGCTCCAATCCACAAAAGAGCGATTTGTGAAAGAGTAGGTGGTATCTAGTGGATATGAATACACCCACTATGCAGAGGTCATGGTTTTTCCATGAAATTTTAATGGTTTAGATGCACGTGGGCCTTGCAATTTTGTTGTGTCTACCTATGGACCTGGTTCTGCCAATGTGCACAAAGTAGATCCACTACATGCTGGATTGAGATAGTAGCCAAGTCTCATTCATAGTCCTTGCCTTCGTACCTAAGCATGCATAGGGTTCTGGATTGGGGTAGTAGCCAAGTCTCATCCAAATGCACAGGGAGCTCAAAGAGGAGTGAAGTCACCTCCGTTTGTATGGAACATGCGCGCGTCCTCATCATGGGGCCCCTTGGACTTGATTTTAGGTTTTCATAATGTTAGTAGCCCAAGGAAGAGGCGCTATTAAATTTTTTTGAAGTACATGAACATTGTTTACATGGATGATTTTATTTTGACATCTTCTGTCTTTGTGCAGCATTCATGGTCTTATACGTGGTGAGAATATGGAGCTTGGGCGTGATTCAGATACAGGTGGCCAGGTACTTCTTGCGTCTCCCTCATTTTCATGTTTGCGTCCTTGATGTTAGCTTCATATCTGTACTTACATTCCTGGTTGGTTAGCTTGCTGTTTATCTTGTTGCTAGTTGCTACGTACTCCCTCCGATCCAAATTAGTTGTCGCTGAAACGGATGTATCTAGCACTGAAATACGTCTAGATACATCCATTTCAGCGACAACTAAGATGGATAGGAGGGAGTAATACTTACAGGTTGGTCTATATGCCATTGATGGTTGAGTTCAACTAACTGGTTCCATAACCTGCAGGTCAAATATGTTGTAGAGCTTGCTAGGGCGTTAGGTGAAACACCTGGAGTATATAGAGTGGATCTGCTGACAAGGCAGATTTCTGCACCTGATGTTGATTGGAGTTATGGGGAACCTACAGAGATGCTGAGTCCAAGAAATTCAGAGAATCTTGGGGATGACATGGGTGAAAGCAGTGGTGCTTATATTGTCAGGATACCATTTGGGCCAAGAGAAAAGTATATCCCTAAAGAGCAGCTCTGGCCCCACATCCAGGAATTTGTTGACGGTGCACTTGTCCATATCATGCAAATGTCCAAGGTTCTTGGAGAACAAGTTGGCAATGGCCAACCAGTATGGCCTGTTGTTATCCATGGACACTATGCTGATGCAGGCGATTCTGCTGCTTTATTATCTGGGGCACTCAATGTGCCAATGGTCTTCACAGGTCATTCTCTTGGCAGAGACAAGTTAGAGCAACTTCTAAAGCAAGGGCGTCAAACCAGGGATGAAGTAAATGCAACATACAAGATAATGCGACGGATTGAGGCTGAGGAACTTTGTCTTGATGCATCTGAAATTGTAATCACTAGCACTAGGCAAGAGATAGATAAACAATGGGGATTATATAATGGATTTGATGTGATTATGGAGAGGAAACTTAGAGCAAGAATAAAGCGTGGTGTTAGCTGCTATGGTCGTGAAATGCCTCGTATGGTTGTAAGTCCATCTACATTGATTCCTTTCTGGTCTAATAGATTTCATTATTTCACTATATTATATGCTTACTGTTATATGATATGATCAGCCAATTCCTCCTGGTATGGAGTTCAGCCATATAGTGCCTCATGATGTTGATCTTGATAGTGAAGAAGCGAATGAAGTTGGCTCAGATTCACCAGATCCACCTGTTTGGGCCGATGTAGGTTCTCCATTTTATCCCCCCATAAAGAGATATGCAGGAATAATTGTTGATGTTCCACTGGGATCGCGTGTTATATTTACCTACTTTTCTGGTTAAAACAATTTCAGATAATGCGCTTCTTCTCGAACCCTCGCAAGCCCATGATTCTCGCTCTTGCTCGTCCAGATCCCAAGAAGAACATCACTACGCTGGTTAAGGCATTTGGTGAACACCATGAACTGAGAAATTTAGCAAACCTTGTATGTGCCAGTACTGTGTAGTTTCTCTTGTTGCCTTAATTATATATTTTTTTGCTATACGGCGGTTTAGTTATCATTAATAATCTTCTGCCATCAACTATCACTGCCTGTTCCCAGTCTTTATAACTATTCTTTATCGGCAGACGTTGATCATGGGTAACCGTGATGTTATTGATGAAATGTCAAGCACAAATGGAGCTGTTTTGACATCAGTACTCAAGTTAATTGACAAGTATGATCTATATGGGCAAGTGGCATACCCCAAGCACCATAAGCAATCTGAAGTTCCAGATATTTATCGTCTAGCGGCAAGAACAAAGGTAACCAAGTGTATCTTTATATTTTGAAATGTTTCGGTGGCCTTATATAATAAGTGTGCTAGTGGATTCTCTGACATCGTATCATAATTAAGTTATGATTGGATGCAATGGGCCTACTGGTTCTCACATTTTAACTTTCTGTCAGTATTACTCCCTCCGTTCCTAAATATAAGTCTTTCTAGAGATTTCATTATGGACTACGTACGGATGTATATGAACATAGTTTAGAGTGTAGATTGACTCATTTTGCTCCGTATGTAATCTATATTAGAATCTCTAGAAAGACTTATATTTAGGAACGGAGGGAGTAGTTAGCTGATGCATATCTTGTGTTCTAATTTTAATGGCTTTGGCAATTTGCCTAGTCTTTTTTGCTCACTCTGACTTGCAGCAACAAACTGACCGTGCTGCTTCTTTGTGCCCTACTCACATTTTTATACATAAATATATGCTTATTTTAGTTTCTGTTGTTTCCAGGGGGTGTTTATTAACTGTGCTTATATTGAACCATTTGGGCTCACCTTGATCGAGGTTACTTCTGCAACATTTCATTTTATTGTTACTCTATCTGTGGATTGATAATGTTTATGCAAGCTTTACATCTTGTTGCCTGCCAGGCTGCTGCTTATGGTCTACCTATGGTTGCTACCCAAAATGGTGGGCCTGTCGATATACACCGGGTACTGTTCTGCTATCTTGGTTTACGTTTTGCAGTGACTCACTTTTTGTTCTGCCTATTGATGTCCTCTTTTTTATTCAGGTTCTTGACAATGGCATTCTTGTTGATCCCCACAATCAAAATGATATAGCTGAGGCACTTTATAGACTTGTTTCTGATAAGCAATTGTGGGCAAAATGCCGTCAGAATGGTCTGGATAATATCCATCGATTTTCTTGGCCTGAACATTGCAAAAACTATTTGTCACGGGTTGGTACGCTCAAGTCTAGACATCCACGATGGCAAAAGAGCGATGATGCTACTGAAGTTTCTGAAACAGATTCACCTGGTGACTCTTTGAGGGATATTCATGATATATCACTTAACTTGAAGATCTCCTTGGACAGTGAAAAATCAGGCAGCATGTCAAAATATGGAAGGAGTTCAACCAGTGACAGGAGAAACCTTGAGGATGCTGTACAAAAATTTTCAGAAGCTGTTAGTGCTGGCACAAAGGATGAGTCTGGTGAGAAAGCTGGGGCCACCACAGGCTCCAATAAATGGCCATCTCTGCGAAGGAGAAAACACATCGTTGTTATTGCTGTAGATTCTGTGCAAGATGCGGACTTGGTTCAGATTATCAAAAACATTTTTCAGGCTTCAAACAAAGAAAAATCATCTGGTGCTCTTGGTTTTGTATTGTCAACATCTCGAGCAGCATCAGAGATACATCCTTTGTTAACATCTGGGGGCATAGAAATTACTGATTTTGATGCCTTCATATGCAGCAGTGGCAGTGATCTTTGCTATCCATCTTCAAATTCAGAAGACATGCTTAGCCCTGCCGAGCTTCCATTTATGATCGATCTTGATTATCACTCTCAGATTCAATATCGTTGGGGAGGAGAAGGTTTAAGGAAGACACTAATTCGTTGGGCAGCAGAAAAGAATAGCGAGAGTGGAAAAGAAGCAGTTGTTGAAGATGACGAATGTTCATCCACTTACTGCATTTCATTTAAAGTGAAGAATACTGAGGCTGTACGTTTGTTCTTCGTCCTGTTATGCCCTCTTCATCTACTTCTTCACTGATTTTCTCAACCTTCCCTACTATAGCCGGTGTTCTTATTATGCTTCAACTTTCAACTGTTTTAGGTCCCTCCTGTGAAGGATCTTAGGAAGACAATGAGAATTCAAGCATTGCGCTGTCATGTATTGTACAGCCATGATGGCAGCAAGTTGAACTTCATACCTGTTCTAGCATCACGATCCCAAGCACTAAGGTTTGTTTATTCCTATAAATGTTGTATATATTTTCTGAACACAGCCTTCAGTCCACAGTTGAGTAAAATGCTATACTTTGTACGGTTATAATCTATCTGACACTACATGTTAACCGTTCTAGGATGTTTGTAGTTCTGATTATCAATTTGTATGAAGTGTTTTTTGGAGGTAACAGAGTATATAGATTGATCGCATATATTACAAAAGAAAATAGCGGTCATAGTAGAACATCGTTATGTCAATGTCCTGAATGACTTATATTATACTCTGATACTAGAATACATATTTGATGTTGAAATGACGATATTCATTGTTTAATAAATGTAAAGATATAGTAGAAGTTAGTAATGTGCCATGCAATGTGCCATGCACAGTACTCCCTCTATTTCTAAATATAAGTCTTTTTAGAGATTTCAGTAGGGACTATATACGGATGTATATAGACGTATTATAGAGTGTAGATTCACTCATTTTGCTCCGTATGTACTCCCTCCGTTCCTAAATATTTGTCTTTCTAGAGATTTCAACAAGTGACTACATACGAAGTAAAATCAATGAATCTACACTCTAAAATATGTCTACATACATCCGTATGTTGTAGTCTATTTGAAATGTGTAGAACGACAAATATTTGGGAACGGAGGGAGTAGTTCATAGTGGGATCTTTAAAAAGACTTATATTTAGGAATGGAGGGAGTATTTTTTATTCGTTTAAGAGGCATGGATTGCTGGAGAAACTTTAATAATCTGGTTCCCAATACAAACATAATAGAAGTAAGATGTATGTAGGCGTGTTCTGCAAGCATCGATTGGCTGACAAAATCTATTAAGCATCAGAAGGCTGAAGGCTAGCAAGGGCGAGACCTGTGTTTGGGCTTTGGACCACAGTTAGATTTAGGCTTTCCTTTAGTGTTCTTTTTTTCTTCTTTCCTGTAGGGTCGTTTGACACCTCATTGTTGTATCTAGACTACTTTCCTACCTAATGAGAAGGTGCGATATGCTCTTTCATGTATACTAATAACTGCATGCTCAGACAAATCTGCCAAAAATTGGCAACTACATAGTCCTGATGGTATGTTTGTTCATCTTTGTCCAGGTACTTGTATATAAGGTGGGGCGTAGAGCTGTCGAACATGACGGTGGTTGTTGGTGAAAGCGGCGATACAGATTATGAAGGGCTACTCGGAGGCGTGCAGAAGACCATCATACTCAAAGGCTCATTTAATTCCGCGCCAAACCAGCTTCATGCCGCCAGAAACTATTCGCTAGAGGATGTCGTATCGTTTGACAAGCCAGGAATTGCTTCCGTCGACGATTATGCCCCAGATATCCTAAAATCAGCTCTACAACAATTTGGTGCCCTGCAGGGCTAGAATCACCAGCTTTGTCAGAGTCAGCAGAGGAATAAAGTAGGTGTGTGGAGGCGCACTTTTGCTACGGGGTCGCACACGAGACATGGCGGCCTCTTCCCGTGCCTGGTATCTGGCAAGGGTGTGACTGTGGCAGCAATCGAGCACAAGGGTGTGGCTTGCATGCTTGGTTTACCCCTCCAGATTTTGTGACCCACATTCTATTTTCAACGCATGGTGAAATTGTTCATAGGTTCCAAATAAAAACAGTTAGTATCGAACTATGGTCATAAAGTGTGTGCTATAGGGAATGAAGTACCCTGTTGTTTGGAAACCATATATATACCCGACAATGTGCATGCATCTCTACGAATAATTAGCATCTCCAAGGAGCTGGAGCTGGAGCGAGCAATCTTAATTTTAGTGGATTGTGTAAAAACAATTTCCTCACCAGTTGTTTCTGTTTTGTTTATTCATGTATCCTTAGCTCCTTCACTTCTCCGCTCCGCTCTGATGATCAGCAGCAGAGTAGTACGTACTTTGCAACTGTGTATGTACACTGAAGCTGCTGCGGTACTGCTTATTCACTTCACTACTTGAAGCTCAGTGCCCAGGCACTGAGCGACACCAGATTGATCGGAGTTCGAGGATCGGAGTCCGAAGAATGCATCTGTCCAGTAGAATGATTGAGATTGCTTGCGATGACAATTGCCCAACCAACTACAGATTCGCCCCTGGTATAGAATATAGACACAATCTGGGTCATGCAGTTGTTCATACTGTGCCGCCTTCCCTTGCATTCTACTCTGTCCGAAATTACTTGTCGCTCAAATGAATATACATCCATTTTCGCAGAGAAGGCAAATATACACAAGCTGCTTTGGCCTACCATGTGGTGATGCACTTATATTTACATTACAGTAAGAATGGCCCTAGTTTTGAATCAGTCACGAGGGGGGAGGAATCCCCACCTGTATTTGTGCGAGAGAAATCAAATTGAAAACCTTAACAACCCAAGGGGCTACGATCCATAGATTTTACCGCCAACTTGGGGTGCCTTCATAGTGTCTAGGCCTGTTGATGTTGATCCTGCACTTTCAAGGGAAGCGGCGGAATGAATATACTCCCTCCGTTTCTAGATATAAGGCTTTTTTTTAAAAGATTTTAATACGGTCTACATTCAGATCTTTCTAGTAATGACCCGACTTCTCCCTCCGTTTCCAAAGATTTTAATACGGCCTCAAACATATATTAGACGTGTTTTAGAGTCTAGCTCATTTTTCTCTGTACATAGTCTGTATTGAAATCTTAAAATGTGCATATATTTAGGAACGGAGGGAGTAGTACTTATCCTAGTTGTATGATAGACACCTCCTATGTGTACTAGTACTTGTGCGCTGAAAGCAGTGAAGAAGAAATATATGTTTATGCCCATGTTTCTTTCCATGCTAAGCACTGCTAGATTTCATATTGATTTAGCTGGAGTTTTCATATTTCCACAAGTGTTTGCTGATATCCAACATCACGTATCTCTCCCGCCTAATTTCCTTTGCCTTCTCACACCCGGCTTATTTTGCAAATCACTTGATTTAGGTGTTGTGCATGGGCTCCGAATCAAGTGTATGATATCTGCTGCAGTGAAGCAGTACACACCCATTGAGTTATTGTTGGTACACTTCTGCTTCAGTACACTCCCTTTAAAAATATTAACTGTGATCTCTGCATACCCCTTTATAATAAACGTATGATGGTATTCAAAAAAATATGTTGTCCACAATCTTTTCATACTCCTTCACAATAAAGAGTAAAAAAAAAAGAGTATGACGGTCTTTAAAAAAAATGTTGTGCACGCCCAGCGCGCCTATATATCGCTTGAGGCATTTACAGTAATGACCCGGCCCATTAGAACACTTAAAATAAATAGAGGTGAAAAAGGAAGAAGTCAAGGGTTGAACCCAAGTCTCCTGAATGCAGGATTGCAACACAAGCCACTAGCTAACTATTAACTTAGTGATAAAATAGTAGGGCGCAAGCAACTCATCGTAAAGGAGGCGATTTGTTCTGCTGGTTACCTATTTTTTTCTGTTTTCGTTTTTTCCTTTATTGTCCACCAGTTTTCTTGGTTTTCACTGTGTTATTATTTTTTTCTTCGAGTTTCTTGTTTCTTTCTTGGATTTCAATGACTTTTTTCGTCATCATTGGTTTTGTTTGGTCCGTTCTCGTTTTTTATCGGGTATTTTGTTTCTCTCAGGTTTCAGTGTTTTTCCAAACACATTTTTGTATATATCTAATATATTTTTCCTATTAGACATTTACTGTTTTTCAAATACAAGATCAACATTTTTTAATACATGGTCAACAGTTTTTTAATATAAAAATTAAATATTTTTCAAATGCTTGATTAGCATTTTCCAAATATACAAGATTAACTATTTTTAATACAGCATTAATATTTTTCCTATACACATTTAACATATTTCAAATGTTTGATTAACATTTTTCGGATACAAGATTAACATTTTTTCTATTCATATTTAACATTTTTCAAAAGCTTGACTAAATTTTTTGAAGTACTTTTCAAATATTTTTTTCAAATGCTTGGATCAACATTTTTCAAATAAATGTTTAACTTTTTATAATACATGGTCAACATTTTATATATACACATTTAACATTTTTAAATGCTTGGTTAAAATTTTTAAAATACTTATTTAACTTTTTTTTCAAATGCTTGGATTAACTTTTGTGTTCAACTAATTTAACACAAATTATATATTTTTATGTACATCAGAAAATTTTTCTCTCTATACATTTAACATTTTTCAAAATGCTTGATTAACATTTTTTTTCAAATGCTTTAGGTAAATTGTTTTTATAATATATCTGTTTGGAATATTTGGAAGCATAAATGAAAGTAAAAATAAATTTAAAAAATGGAAACAAAAACGTGAAAACAGACGAGGTTGTGCCCTCCCGCACATTTGGGCTGGCCCATCTAGCGTCCGGCTTAATGGGAGGCCCCCGATAGGCGGCCTGTGTACGTACTGTCCGTACACGACCCGGCATACATGACATACTCAAACCCAACTCGACACTGTCAGCATTTTTTCTTTTCTTTTTTGAATCTTCAAAAAATGTGCGCCACAGGAGATTCGAACTCCAACCCTCAAGGTTTGTTCCTGTTTTTTAAATGGGTTTTATTCTAGTTATTTCCTTTTCCTTTTTCTGTTTTTTGAAATGTGTGGTTTTTTTTCTATTGACAAATTTTAAGAAATGATTAGGACACAAGAATTTTTTTGATTGATAACTAGGGAACCAACCCATGGTTAGATGGTTAGGTAGATAGTGGTATTCCCAGCCCACCAGGGTTCAAATTCTGGTGCTCGTATTTATCTTAGATTTATTTCGGGATTTTCGGTGATGCACGTTTAGTTGGAGGAGACGTTCTTGTCGACTACGAGGCGTTTATGGTGACTTAGTAAGATCTCAAGATGATATGTCGTCCCAGTCTCTCGGAGGTGCTCATAAGGGTAGGGTGTGTGTGCGTTCATCGGGGTGAGTGTATGCACGTATATACAAGTTGCGACACGTCCGACCTTTATCTACATTTTTTGGCCGAGAAAACTAGAGAAAATATTGAATTTGTCGAAAACTAAAACAACTTGGCATGATGCCTGGAATTGGTCATACAAGGGCATAAAAAAATTAGGATCATTTCAAGGATGTCGAGAAACAATATGCTCTCTGACAGAACCTTCTAATCTATCCGAACACCCTCTGTTTAACATGGTCTTTTTTTTGGAAATCTTTAAAATGACTCCTACTTCTGCAAGTAGGTGGCATGCCCCATGGTAGGCATCTATGTCAGATGTGAGTGATTTTCAACACCGTATGCAAGTTACGACACAGCCGACCATTGTTATCGGCCTTTTTGACCGAGAAAACTCCATAAAATACAAAATTTGTCGAAAAACAAAACAACATGGCATGATGCATGGAATTGGTCATACAAGGCCATGTTAATAAGATGGGGTCATTTCAAGGATGTTGAGAAACAACTTGGTCTTAGGTGGAGCTTTCTAGCCTACTTGAACATCCTCCGTTCAACATTGTCTATTTTTGGACAATTTTGAAATGACTCCAACTTTTGCAAGGAGGTGAGCGTGGCCATGGTTGCATCCATGTCAGGTTTGAACGATTTCCGACGCTGTATGCAAGTTGCGATATGTCTGACCATTTATCGGCCTTTTTTGTGTGAGAAAACTCCAGAAACACCAGAATTTATCGAAAGCCAAAACAAATTGGCATGGTGCCTTGAATTGGTCCTACAAGCCCATGACAAAAATTAGGGTCATTTGACACATGTCGAGAAACAATGTGCTCTTAGACAGAGCATACGGCCTACTCGGACACCCTACGTTAAACATGATATTTTTTTGGACATTCTTGAAATGAACCAACCTATGCGAGCATACCAGGTTTGAACGAAAAAGTATTTAAAATCATAGTTTAAACATGTTCATAAAAATATTATTTTAAGTATTTAACATAACTAATAAGTACAAAGGAACAAAATTCAAAGAAGTAATAAATAAATGTTCGAAACTTTAGGCCCATGAGGCCCATTAACCCCCCGGGGGGTTCCGGTAACCCCCCGGTGATCCGGTTTTATTCGAAACTTCTCCGGAACGCTTCCGGTGTCCGAATATAGTCATCCAATATATCAATCTTTATGTCTCGACCATTTCGAGACTCTTCGTCATGTCCGTGATCACATCCGGGACTCCGAACTAACTTCGGTACATCAAAATGTATAAACTCATAATAACTGTCATCGTAACGTTTAAGCGTGCGGACCCTACGGTTCGAGAACAATGTAGACATGACCGAGACACGTCTCCGGTCAATAACCAATAGCGGGACCTGGATACCCATATTGGCTCCTACTTATTCTACGAAGATCTTTATCGGCCAGACCGCATAACAACATACGTTGTTCCCTTTGTCATCGGTATGTTACTTGCCCGAGATTCGATCGTCGGTATCCAATACCTAGTTCAATCTCGTTACCGACAAGTCTCTTTACTCGTTCTGTAATACATCATCTCACAACTAACTCATTAGTTGCATTGCTTGCAAGGCTTAAGTGATGTGCATTACCGAGAGGGCCCAGAGATACCTCTCCGACAATCGGAGTGACAAATCCTAATCTCGAAATACGCCAACCCAACATGTACCTTTGGAGACACCTGTAGAGCTCCTTTATAATCACCCAGTTATGTTGTGACGTTTGGTAGCACACAAAGTGTTCCTCCGGCAAACGAGAGTTGCATAATCTCATAGTCATAGGAACATGTATAAGTCATGAAGAAAGCAATAGCAACATACTAAACGATCGGGTGCTAAGCTAATGGAATGGGTCATGTCAACCAAATCATTCATCTAATGATGTGATCCCGTTAATCAAATAACAACTCTTTGTCCATGGTTAGGAAACATAACCATCTTTGATTAACGAGCTAGTCAAGTAGAGGCATACTAGTGACACTCTGTTTGTCTATGTATTCACACATGTATTATGTTTCCGGTTAATACAATTCTAGCATGAATAATAAACATTTATCATGAAATAAGGAAATAAATAATAACTTTATTATTGCCTCTAGGGTATATTTCCTTCAATTGTCACTGGTGTTGATGATACAGAGGCTTTACGGGTGGCCCACCTTCTTAATTACATCCTGGGATCCTTTCCCTTCAAGTACATGGGCCTCCCGATCTCCCCGGACAATTTATGTGCCAAGGAGTTTGCTCCTGCCGTTGCTAAGGTGGGGAATAGGGTGCTCCCGTGGCGGGGCAGATATAATACGAGTGCTGGGAAGGTTGCCTTAATTAATTCTTACCTCTCCTCCCTACCGATGTTTATCATGGGCTTTTATCTCCTGTCTGCTGGTACTCATGCCGGATTTGATAAGCATAGGGGTGCTTTCTTCTGGAACTCTGCGGACAATCGACGCAAATACAGACTAGTTAAGTGGAAAATTATCTGTAGACCCAAAAACCTAGGGGGATTGGGGATCACTAACACTGCTATTATGAACAGATGCCTCATGATCAAATGGTGTTGGAAAATCATGACCACGGGAGCTGACACCTTGTGGTTTTCTATTCTCAAAGCTAAGTATTTCCCAACTTCAAACCCTATGTTCGCCTCCTCTCGGGGAGGGTCTCAGTTTTGAAATGACCTTGTCAAGGTTCGACCTTTGTTTAAGGACCACGTCAAGTTTGTGGTTGGTAATGGAGCTTCCATTCGCTTTTGGCTCGACTGGTGGTGTGGAGATTCACCCCTCTCGGTGGTCTTCCCCACGTTATTTTCTTACTGCCCGAACCCGGACATCTCCATTGTGGATCTTTCGGCTAATAATTGGGACCTTGCCTTCCGGCGCTCGCTGTCTCCTATAGAGTTGGAGGAATGTCAGCGGCTTGCTGCCCTCTTCCCTGTGCTCTTGGAGACTACCGACTCGGTGGTCTGGCCCACACGTCTTCTGGTCGCTTTTCTGTTAAGTCTCTTTATACTAAGCTTATTGGTGTCTCCCCCACTAACAAATTCAGTCCGATTTGGCGTGCTCGTATCCCTCCTAAAGTGAAGATTTTCCCCTGGCAAGCCTTCAAGGGCCGTCTCCCTGCGGCTGACCAAATTTGTAAACATAATGGCCCGGGCTCGGATCGTTGTGCATTATGCGATGCCTTGGAGGACACGAACCACATTTTCTTCCAGTGTGTGCTGGCTAAACTGGTTTGGAGTTGTTTTAGGTCATGGCTTCAGGTGTCTTGGGCTCCTTCCTCCTTCTTTGAGCTCCGGGTGCTCGCCAATGGCCTGGTTGGGGTTACTAAGCGGCTATTTTGAGTTGGTCTGGGAGCGATCCGTTGGGCCTTGTGGAATACCAGAAATAAGTTTACCATTGAGCATGTTTTTCCTGCTAAACTTGCTTACTGCTTATTTAAGTCTTGCTTGTTCCTGCAGTGGTGGAGATCATTGACTAAGATGGAAGACCGGGGCACTTTTGATCTTCTATTCTCTAAAATTCGGGCTTCGGCGTCTTCCTTATCGCGGCAGGAGCCAGCTGAATAGTTGTCTTGGCGATCATTTTGACTTAGTTGGTGGCTTCGTCTGTTCTTCGGTGTTAGCTCTTATCTCATTTCTGGCCTGCGTGCCGTGATGGTGGCCTGTGTGCCCTGTACCCCGTACTCCAGTACTTTCGTTATGCTCTTGGCCGTGGCCGTTGCTGTGTGGTTTGTCTGGAACACTGCCTGGTGGCTTTATTTATAAAGTCGGGCTCATGCCTCTTCTCTAAAGAAAAGTAACGACATTGCGTTTGGCGGAAGAGTGGTGAAATGATTTCCCGCTGCGAAATTATATATCTATAATTCCAGGGATACAACAAACTGGAGTAAGTTTTTAGCTCAATCCAAGAGCTTGAGACCAAGAGGCACGTCTTCGCAGTGGCGCAGGAACGGCACACGCTTCACGGGATCGTCCAGATGCCGCGGCCCCTGCTGGCACGTGAGCAATGACGGTTGCGGATGCATGCAGGGCTCCACAGACGGCGGCCTCACGCAAGCCACGTCGGCTCTCATCTTGCTCCGGTTCACCGGCAACAGCATCCACGGCCGAATCCCAGCCAGCGCCTGCGCGACGTACCCAAACGTGGACCACCCCGTCGTCACCATCCTGTCGCAGAAACTCAGCAGGTAGATCTCCGCCAGGGCCCGCTCGTTGTGTGCCCGCGCGTCCGACTGCTGCTCCCCGTCGTGGCTCGGCTGGTGCACCGACACCACCATGTCGCCGGCCACCGTCGCGTTCGTGTAGTACATGGCGTGCAGCTTGTCATGGTACTCGGGCTTCAGGGAAAGCATCAGGACTGCGACGGCCTTCTTCTTCTTCACCTCCGCCGTCGGTGGTTCGCTGGTGGCTAGTACCTGCGGCAAAAGATGATGCTCCCGCGCGCACCGGAGGATCTGTTTGAACATGATCTCGGGCGGCACCGGGAAGATCTGCTTGTTGCGCACATGCATGCCGAGACGCTCGTCGGCACCGGCGAGGTACCCCTCAAAGAACCTGTCCACCATCCCCCACACCCGGTTCCCCGGGCGGAGGAGGTACCTGCCAAGATGGTGGAACACCGCCCCTTTCGCCGGGAACATCCGTTCAAGCTCGCGGCGGTACATGGGCATCATGAACAGCGCCACCGCAAAGTAGTTGTCGGACTTGACCACCATCCAGTCGAACTTGTTGAGCAAACGGTGGTCCTCTTCGCAGAACGTGTGGTTCTGGAGCCGGAGCTTTATGCTCTCGGTGAGAAGAAACACGGTCTCCAGGTGGAGGTAGACGTAAGCCGGCAGCACCTGCGCGTCGTAGCCGTAGCGGATGATGTTGTTATGGAGCATGTTGACGTAGCTCTCCTTGGAGCGGGAGGAGAAGGCGGCGGCGTCGAGCTTGTGGGGGAAATCGGCCGGCGGGAGCAGCCACGTGGTCCCGGGGAAGGGCTCGCAGAAGAGGCCCTCCATCTCCGGGGGCTCATGGACGAGGAGGACGCGGTCGGTGAGGAGCGCGTATAGGAAGGTGGAGACGAGGCTGAGCATCCGGTTGCCGAGGCCCTCGGTTGGGATCCACACCACGTACTTGCATGTATGATGACGATCGCCGGCGGCGGCGTGGTCTGCGTTGCGGGAGGCAGACCGGAGCCGCGAAACGGCCTCGCGGTAGAGCGCCGTGCGCGGGCCGCACCGACGGTGGTTGGCCTCGTAGCGCCTCAGCCTCTCCACCAGGTAGGGGGGCACAGGGAACGCCGCGGGCTTCCAGCGCCTGGAGGCCTCGTGCCGGCTGAGGCACGCCGCCGGATTGTTGTCTTCCAAGTACGGGGAGAGGAGCCGGTCGGGCGCCACCGCGTTGCCGCCAGGCCCGTCATCTGCTGCGTACGCCCTTTGCTGCCACCAGATCAGAGGGTCGGCGGCGCCGAAGTGGGAGGCCAACACGAGCAGGTGCGTCAACGCGACCAGCAAGAAGATGACGACGATGGCGGCCGAACTGGCTGCATCCCGGCGTTTCTCTCTTGCATCCGCCGGTCGACCTCGCAGATCTCCTTCCATCTACTCGATCACAACTATCACATCTATATAACTCTAGTTAAATCTGCTGCCGAATGGAGGCGAGAGACATCATCCTTTCTTGCATACATATAGAGCAAAGTTACTTGTCCGATAAGATTCGGAAGGGGGAAGTAATAATTTGCTTCCTATTCTGTCTAGGAACGTAACTGCTTTCCTATCTTTTCTATCTTTGGATTTGGAATAGTCTGACCCTCCGTTATTACGTAAGATCGAGCTAATTACTACTCCAGCGATATGCTCAACCTGTGCGCAAGCTGGAGCATATTGACCGGGACCACGCGGGTCCAGGTGCACGGGAATCATGTGCCGCCGATTTACGCCAAGATTCGTGAAATGGGTTATGTGTACGTACAGTTTGCTTTCCGTTTTCTGTGTGTAATGCGTTCTTATATCATGACGATATATCTCTTGGTGTGGGATCTGATACTTGTTCGATGGGGTCGCTTAACAATGGAAAACATGGTTGAATATAAAGATATTTATAACAGATGAGGGAAAACGATTCATTATGCTATTGTTGTGTTGTTCTTCTTAGTTCATGTTTCTTCTTATCTTCCCGTCCCTCCAAAAAGAACATTCATTTTTTATATCATTCCAGACGGAGAAAAGGAAGAGACCATCTTCTATCCTTAAAGATTGAAGGCCTTCAAAGATACCAACACCCACAACAATATATTTGGTGCAAATCTGTCGAAAAGGTTCATTTTCTTATCAGATTTGCCAAGTCACATCTAAATGTAATATAGTTACTAGGTAAAGATGCCCGTGCGTTGCAACGGGAAAACACAATGTCCAAGGTGTGAAAATAAATATGATAAACACGGAAGTACCCTCGGGAATTCTTGAGATGAATCTTCGCAAGCCCATCTTTCAACATGGCATTGTCTTAGATTTAAGTCTAGTGTTCATCCGAAGTGAGGTTATATGGATTTGGGCTAGGTTTCAGGGATGCCGGATAGCCCGGACATCTACGACCCATTTGGGAAGCTCGACTGGGACACCGGGCGTCCACCCGGCCAGTTTGGGTAGCCCGGCTGTAGATGCTCTATTGTGATCGAGACATAAGAACCCTTCATGAACTTTCAAGCCGAATCTTCACAGGCCTATCTTTCAATGTGGCATTGTCTGCACCATCAGATTTCCTCGTGTTTTGGAATAAAAAATAACTATAGTGAAAACTACTCCCTCCGTTCCTAAATATAAGTCTTTGGAGAGATTTCACTATTGACCACATACGGAGCAAAATGAGTATATCTATACTCTAAAATGCATCTAGATACATATGTATATGATCCATAGTAAAATCTCTACAAAGACTTATATTTAGGAACGGAGGGAGTACATAATTTGTACAGAAAGACTATTTCAATCTATTTGAAAACTAAAATACTGTGGTACATGAAAAAAACAATCAAGTGCGAGCACAAAATATCGTAGACCCAGAAAGGGAACCTAATACTAATGATGTTTCCAGTATATGATCAGACCATCTCATCGATTACATAGTGTGTTCTCTCTCTGGATGCAGGTGAGACAAATGTTCAAGTTCAGATATAGATTTCATATTGGAATTGATGTATACAAAGCTGTGCTATACATTTTGGTTGCACTGAAAGAGGGATCACATTTCTGCTATATACGTTGCCATTTTCGAGTTGTGAAATCATGCACATACTTCTTCAAAATAAAAGTAGTACTCAAGATCTGAATTCAATTTCAAAGAACAAATCACATGTTGAAGTACATCTTTGCACCCAAACCGTACACGTTCCAGTTGTGGAATTTAGAAGGCTACGGAAAAACAAACACAAACCAACACCCCGTTTACTGAATCAATCAACGCAAGCTGGCCATGCTACATATAGGGGGGAATAAGATCAGTTACATGGGGATCGCCCTGGTGACACACAACTACATAACCTTGGTCAGGAGGCCCATGATGCGGTGGCCCTTGCCGTGGAGGAACATGTACACCACTGCGCCCAGGAGTCACTCCATCACATCAAGTGTCACACACCCACCATAAAAAAAGGTAAGTGCCATACATTCAATATCTTTACCCTGAAACCAAAATTTCATCATGTGAAATACATTGTCACTGTATACTTTGTAAAAGCGGATTGGCCATTATCATATGGTTCACCGAAAGTAAATTTGAAGGATTTTCACTAATCCGTTAGAATTGAACTTTTCTTTTATCAAAAGCCAGAGAATTCCAACATTACAAAGATGTTTGGGGAATTCACTAAGTTCGAAGATCTAACATAAATGTCCTAAGCAATTCAAAGGGGACCAAGTTGGATATTACCATTATAGTATACAATTAATTTTAAGTGATAAATGTCAACCAGAATAACATATAAACTACCCAGATCAATATACATGAGTGAGCTGTTAAAAAACATACTGAATTCCATGAAAAGATAAGTTTCATTGTATATGGGAGAATATAATTATGTAATTTAGGTTTTATTGTGGATGCATTGTAATATAAGTCAAGAAAACGTCGATCGCCTCGTCCCTGACAGCGATGGCTTG
>NC_041384.1:11186235-11215928 GCF_002162155.2 Triticum dicoccoides | reverse complement strand
CACAAAGTCCACGTAAAGAAGAATGCTATGCAGCCCATCGTGGTCTCTTCGATAGAAAAATGCCATCGTGGAAGGCAAAGTGGCTTGTTAGTTGCAGCCACTACGCAGGCACAGATCTAAAAAAACATGTCTATTGCTGCTAATATCTTCCTTTCCAAGCCGCCAGGAACTGTAGGCCTGCTGCGATTGGATCTGTCCATCGCGCTCGCGCTGTTGCGCCGCCATCTAGAAGCAGAGATGGGAAGGGGACGCCAGGACAGACATGCGTCAATCAGCGGACCACGGACAGGTTGCCGGCAGGCCGGACGCATGGATGTGCGGCAACAACATGAGGGGAAAAGGTATTTTATTTTTGCATCAGATTAGTTCGCGGCTTTACAAATTATTGAAGAATAATCATACACGGTAGGCATTAAGAATCAAATTATGTCATTTTCAGTTATTTATTTGTGCTTGTGTAGATGTGAAGAGGAAGAGAGCAGAATCAATTCATATTTTTTAAACCCAGTTGATTCAAGCTCTCAACTGTCGGAATATGATGCTACTGCAAACCATGTGCAACACTTCAATTGATGCCATGGTGTAGGCAAGAAGTATTTAATTTCGAACATTTAGAATTTCATAATACATGATATTTAATACTTTTTCTCTATTGATTGCATCAGGTGGTTACTGTCCAAATCATCTCCCTTCGGAGGAAAGATCAATATGGGGATTGATAGAGGCAAAGGTGTAGGGATTCCAAGAACCAAGGTAATAGCCAGAACATAATTTAGTTCTTATGCAAACTCCTAATCAAACAATTATGCCACTAATAAAATTTCATGAATCTACATCTCTTGTGTCGTTGTCTTTATAGGAGTATTAGTTTGCTATATACCATTGTCCTTTTGTCATTGCAAGAGGCGGGTTAGTTCTATTGTGAAATTAGTGTAAAGGGGTTAACCTAAGAAGAAAAAAAATCTCTTGTGCCGTTGTCTTCGCCCCCCCTATGCTCAAATCTTGGCTCCGTCCCTGCGCACCGCAAAGAGACCTTGTTGGAAACTGAGTTGTTAAAGAAAAGTGTGGAGAATAAGCCAGAAAAGAATTTATGTCCATGATTAAAGGAGATACTTAGTGCAGGAAATGTACTACTGTTGTTCTTTGACGCTTTGTTCATGCCTCGGGCTGGGACACGTGTGGACTTTGTGCCTGCTCAGAAACCATTGCACGTTTTGTGGATATGTCATGAATGGATAACATAATTTTAAGAGCTCCTTAATTTCTAGGAATACCAGATTGTACTCTTTTAGGTAATGCCTGAAATTCTTACTGTTTCCTAAGCATCCCAGCTGTGGACTATGTTAGTTTAAGAGTAGAGTAGAGACCGATGTTGTTTACTTAATACAAGCATCCCAGTTGGCAAAGACAATCCTAAGCAGAATAGAAGTAGTCTCTGGATGAAGAAGAAAACAGCACATGTAATACAACATATAAGGCATCCCCAATGTAATGATTAAATAGGTGCACTACTGATGAAGTAGGAAAACAGGGTGATACTGTCATATTCTCAGTCTTTGATTTCTATACAAATAGGCCTGGGCAATGGCATCTAAGGTTTGAAGACATGAAGGACTAATGATGCTGGTTCGCCACTGATTCGTGTTCCAAAACTTGACAACAAATTAGACAGAACAAAACATATGTAAATTCGTGATATATGACAGATTCTTAGCTTGTTGCCATACTTCGTCGAGCAATCGAGTACATTTTGTCCCTACAAATCCTAGCTTTCCAGGAGCTCAGATTTGCAGAACTTTTACTCAAAGTACCTTGCGTTATTATTCAGAATATGACCCTTGAGAAATCATATACATGGATGCTAGAGTTGGCATGATGACCATGCAGGAAAGTAACATAAGTAGAAAAAAGTAAATGTTGCATGCATGTTTCCAACTAAGTGCACTTCCGAGATTCTAGGGCAGATAAATAACATTGAAATCGATACCACTACAGTGAGATTTTATCAGATGCTACTCCCAAATATACCGACCATGTAGATATTCACCAAACTGAAATTGTGAGCAATCAGAAGTAGCACCAATTTTTCAGAAAAATAAACTGAAACAGGGGTAGATCTAAGGGGGGCAAATCAGTAACATTCATTAGCAGTGCAAACAAAGGAAAATCGGTTGAATTCATCGATCATACGGTGGTGTACCAACTACAGTAACATAAAAAACAACTACTGTGAGGAACACAGGCACCACAAGTTCACAACCAAAGCAGCAGGGCTGTTTTTGAGGGGAGTCGAGGCATTACATACCTCTGGTGACAATTCATTGATGAGATCGCTATTGATGCCTTCCTTATAAGATTAGTCTTGTTCAGTGGCAGTGGTCGTGATAACATGGAAACACCTAAGTAAAAAAACAGAAAATTACCTCCGGTCTATTGGGGCAATTGACCGAACAGTTGGCATGCAAACGGCTGTAGCAGTAGTGTTTCTCAAAGAAATAAAAACCTGCTATGTAATGCAATGTAGCAAAAATGGTGGTGGATTCACGGAAGGCGTCAGTCACTACTAAATGTTATTTTCAGCATGGTCATTACTAAATGCTTGTGCAAGGTTCCTGCACAAGGTTTATGCTAGTAATGCTTGCAAGTCTTTTGTGTTATTCTATCCACCACAAGTCTAGAACAGTGACAATCACACAGAAATAGGTGTTGAACCATCCTTTGGTACAATACATATTTCATTAGATTCAGATCGGATAAGTAACAATGACAGACAACCAAATAACACTTCTAATTTAATATGCAGACTAACCTGAAATTATTTTTTAGATGAGCTAACCTGAAAATATTAGGAAAAAGGTAACGCCCACACGTGTGGGCGTTTGCACATCGCCCACACGCCTCCATGACCATTCATTTTGCCACGTATGAATAGATGACATCAGCAGGAATCTTTTTGATTTTCGGCTTAAAAATATTGTATCTCCTAAATAAAAAAGCGAACAAAAAATCCGTTTTCACCATTAAATCCGTCTCGACAAGATCTTCAAAACTAGACCTCATATTGATATGTTTCGACGAAACTTTTTTTTGCCCAGAAGTTGCCATGATGTTTACACTGCATTTGCCTTAGAGCTTAAACTAAAGTTGCCATGTGGCAATTTTAGTTTGTAAATCATGGCAATTTTAGTATTTTGATGATGGCAACTCCAGTACTTTTACCATGAAAATTATTTTTTGTATGAACCATGGCAATTTTACGTGCATGTATCATGGCAATTTTAGTTTATGGTTCATGACAAGTCTAGTTTCTTAATTCCCCATTTTATAAATGTCAAAATTTACTTTTAAATGTAGAAGAAAATAGCTGAAACATATCATGGCAATTTCAGTGTAAACACCATGACAATTCATATGCAATAGACATGGCAACTTTTAATCCAAAAAAAATTCATCAAAACATATCAACATGGGATCTAGTTTCAAAGATCTCGTCGCGAGGGATTTAATGGTGAAAACGGATCTTCAATCGGATTTTTCGTTTAAGAGATAAAACATTTTAAAAACTGAAAATCCAAAAAAATTCCTACATGCATGCATGCGATGACGTGGCAATTTGTTTACATTAGAGGCGTGTGGTGCGTCTCCCTTCCTGCCACACGTGTGGCAGTTATCGACGTCCATTAAGCGGACCTGAAACTAACCTGACAGGAAACAGATATGGGGTGGAGCTGATGGCGTGGAGGTTGGGCCTGAACCTTCCTTGGAGGGAGAAGATGACCTGACGAGCTCTCCTCACTCCGCCGTAGCCGGCGTCGTGCTTCCGCGACTCTGCTCCACGAGCGCGGCGTGGTGTGGCCGATGTAGGAGAGGACACGGGATGGAGGTGGGGGAGCTGATGCTTCTTCGATCCGGCGCTCGACGGGAGAGGACAAAGGAGGACGGGGCTCCGCCTGCCGCGCCCATCCTCGACTCCGCCGCCCTCTCCCTCCGCGGGAACACCGTGATCCGGGGCTTCGCCCGACAAGGGCCTCCCGTGCGGCGCTCTGGCCGCCTTCAACCAAGAAAACGGCGGCGGCGCCCAACCCTATTTTCGCGAAAGAGAGAGAGAGAGAGAGACGTGGGTCGGGAGAGGGGGAAAATCCTCGCCGGCGTCGACCGGCGGCCGGCGCAGCAACGGATCGAGCGTCGCCGGGGTCAGTCGCCTCCTAGCGGCTGAGATCGGGAGGCGAGGGAGAGCCCGTGCTTTTTTGTGCTGGTGGACTGCAGGTTGAATATTGAAAACTATAGGGGGAGTTTTAGAAAACAACCTGAACGAAACGTTTTTCTCACTTACTAAAGGACTGCGGGTTAATTTCTCAGAAATGGAGGGACTTTTCTGCAAAAATCCTAATGACGGACGACCAGAAGCAATCGGTGGTTTATTAGTAAAACTAGCAAAAGAGCAACAAGATTATGTTTCGCCACTTATCACAATTGCTTCATCTCGTCATTGTCATCAACCTATTCATCCTCCTATCCTTTTGGAAGTTTTCTTTTGCCCTTTTGCAACTTTTATTATGTACACGGCCTTGTGGTTTCCATCATCATACTGAGCAAATGCCAGTTAGAAAGGAGAGGTGGATGTGAAGGCGTACTCTGAGTGCCATCTTAATAACTAGAGCCTCGATCTGTTTTACTTTCCTTGTCAGCAAAATTAATGATTTTGATTTGCTTGTATCTGGGTTACATAACCAAATGCTCCTCTTGAAGCTAGTGTCCACATCCCTTGATGGTAATCATTATAACTGCAATAGAAGGCTGTGATGTTGCATCATATATATTTGGGTGGGATCATGCACATGGAAAAATTTGGTACCAACGATGGTGAAGGGTAAGAAAGATGTAGGTTACCTAAAAATATATTCAACTTGAAAAATAGTACTCGCTCTTTAAAGAAATATAAGAGTGCTTCAATTATTTACAGAGGGAGTACGTGTCAAATACTGTATGGTCGGTAGAAAGCATCTACCTAGCTTTTGCGACATCCATTACTGCAGGTGTTGTTGTAGCCAATTGGTCAGCAGGCAAGGGCATGTACATCAGATTGAGCTCTGAGTCAAAGAAGATATGTGAGGGACCGATACAACGGGGATGACCGTGTCTACCTCCCATCGAGACAACTGCTTCTCCTGTGAGCTCCCACTCGAGGGAAGCAAGGCATGTGAAGCCAGCTCGGTTCTCAACATCGGCGAGCTCCCCATCTCGTTGTAAACTTGTAGACTAATCAATGCCAAATCACAAGTATGTTTAGGGCGATCAAAAGTTGCCGTAGCAGTACTTCTTGTGCCGGTCTTTCCATGGAGTGCATATACGTATAAATGGTATAATCAATCACAAGATGACCAACTCCCATATGCTAATCATATGTGCATACGATGTGATCATCGAGGGTCCTTTATACCATTGATGATTGATTGATGGAAGCAATGGCTGATGCGATCAATATAGTGGTACTAATGTGCCCGATCTAAAACGTGTTGCATGGCGTCTAGATCCATGCGTCCACATGCTAGGCCTGCCGCTGAAGGCGGCGACAAGCGGCCCTAGCGACAACTTTGCTGAGGCGAGCCTATTTTTTCAAGAAGCGTGTTGGTTCTGATATTTTTATACATATACATATTTAGTCCTATGTCCACGTTCAACAGATTCAGATGAAACATCAAAGGGAGATGAGCAAAAAAATCGCGTGTATCGTCTGTGCCTGACTCGGACCAATGCGACATAAAACATTAGGCCGACGAAAGGATTTTTCAGATATGTATGTATTTTTAAAATTTATACACATTTTCAGGTTTTTTTTCCATATATAACATGTTATATTTTGAGTTAGTGTTTGATAGATAAACATTTTGAAGACCATTTTAATCCGTCGGACGTAAAAAATTAGGCCGACGAAAGGATTTTTCGTAGTTATATTTAAAATTTATACACATTTTTCTTAGTTCTTTTTCTTATATAAGATGTTATTTTTTGAGTTAGTGTTTGAAAGATAAATATTTTGAAGACCAGTTTAATCTGTCAGACAAAAGAAAGATTAAACAGGAAAAAGGGAAAAAATAAAGGTTAAACAGCAAAGGTGAAAAAAGTTGACAGGGCAGGGGATCGAACCTGCGTCTCCCGGGTAGAAGACCCACGCTCCAGACAATGCAATACCTGAATCCTTCTTCGGCATTAGAGACAACCCTCTGAACAAAACGACTTGTGAAAGAAAACTGAATCGTTTTTCCTACTTATAGGTGGGTAATGTTTAGCAACTTTAAGGGCAAATTATGTGACGTACCACCAGAAGCAATATCTGGAAGCAATATCTGCTTTATTATTAGGGGAGATAAAATAGGGATAGGGATAGGGATAGGAAAAGATTTGGGTATGGAAGGGTTTACGAGGCTGCTTAAAAGGATGCACGCACGCGCACAACTTGGCAAATAATTCGCTGTTCCTTTTCTTTTGCCTTGCATAAGGAAGAGGTAATATCACAGGTGGTGCTTAAACTTGCCACCGATGTTCAGTTTATTGCCTGAAGTTGAAAAATACACCGAACTGGTTTCAAAACTTGGCATGAGCGTGCAAATACAGTGCTAATCCTATTAATAGACGTGTTTTTACGCTGATGTGGCATCGTAGTTCGCTTAGCATGCACAGACAACCTCGCCCTAGGAAAGAACTACTGGCCAGTATGCCATACGTTTTCTCGTTCCTGTTAATGAAAACAGATCCTTTTTCTTAGAATAATGAAAACATTTCCTATTTTTTTAGATAAGAAAGAAGAGACACGTACGTGGGTTTTAATCGGCTCAGCAGCGCAGCCCAGTTTGCGCATCTTAGTTTCATTTAGAAATTTGTAAAAAAGATTGTAAATTATAATCACAGTAATAAAAATATTCACATATTTGTTTTAAACGTATCCTATAAATAAAATGGTATTTCTGATTATAAAAAATGGTTGTAAAATTTAGAATTTTATAAATATTTTCTATACTACAATTCATAAATATTATTTTAACTACATAAACCTTTTAATAGTTACATGTACACTTTTACGATTTATATTGTTTAAGAATTTTTCATCAATGTAAAATGTTCATAAATATGCAAAATTTAAAATTTCAGTTTATGAAAAATATTCACTCCTGACTATATTTTAATTATAATTTTTTTGAATATATGACACGATGAAAGTTATACACATGTTTCTCGCAAAAAAAGAAAGTTATACACATGTGAATAATAATAAAAATGTTTCTACTTATAACATTTTTTCTCATTTAAGCATAAGCCAAGCATGCATAATCTTTTGGAATTTACTCAAAAAAGTAAGTTTTTTATAATTATTTTTGCATATACTAAACAATTTAGAAAATTTAATTTACTAAAATCTTTAACTATAAATCACATGTAAATAGCTGACTATTTTTTAAAATTACATGAACATTTTAGTTATTTAATTTATATGTATTTATAAAAAATTTGAAGCACAAATATTTGAAATGTATTTTTATTACTGTGATTATAATTTACAAACATTTTTTTACAAATTTCTAAATCAAACTAACATGCGCAAACTGGGCTGCACTGCAGCAGGCCATTAAAACCCACGAACGTGTTTCTTTATCTAACAAAATAGGAAATGCTTTCATTATTCTAAAAAAAGATCTGTTTTCATTAACATGCATGAGAAAACGTGTGGCGTACTCGCCAGTAGTTCCAGTTTGCTAGGGCGAGGTTGTCTGTGCATGCTAAGCGAACTACGATGCCACGTCAGCGTAAAAACGTCTACTAATAGGATTAGCACTGTATTTGCAAGCTCGTGCCAAGTTTTGAAACCAGTTCGGCGTATTTTTCAACTTCAGGCACTAAAGTGAACATCGGTGGCAAGTTTAAGCACCACCTGTGATATTACCTCCATAAGGAACGTGCGCCGAACTTCTTTTACTTCCCTTCCCTAAAAAAAACTTCTTTTACTTCCCTGTCTACTCTGTCGTCTCGAACTTTTGATCCCTAATCGAGATGAGCGACGAAATTATCACGAGCAGCAGCTCGCCGGCGGCGCCTGCCTCCCCGCTGGACAACGACGATCTCCTCGAGGAGATCCTTCTCCGTCTCCCACCGCAGCGGTCCTCTCTCCGGCGCGTCTCCGCAGTTTGCAAGCGCTGGTGAGGCCTCGTCGCCGACCCCAGGTTCCTCCGCCGCCGCTTGGAGACGCCCCGCGTTGGCGCCCTCGTGTGCAGCGACGAGGAGATTGTGGTCACCCCCATCCTAGACCCCACGGAGGGCACCCCTTTGGAGCGTTTTGACCTTGGACACTGCAACGATCGCCGTCATTACTGTGTGCTCGATTGCCGTCATGGTCGTGTCCTCGTCAAAGACAGGCGGCGGACAGAGCTTGTTGTGTGCGAACCCATTACAGGTGAGCAACACCGCGTGCCGATTCCAGCAGAATTCAAGTGGGCCCGTGGCCTCCTCAACGGGGTGGTGCTTTGTGCCGCCACGGCGCATGACCGCATGCACGGTATCTGCCAGTCCAGCCCATACAAGGTGGCACTGATGTCCATGTATGAAACTTACAACAGAGTCATCGCATGCATTTACTCCTCAGAGACTGGTATATGGGGTAGTTACGTCTCCATATCGGCTCCACATGCGATTTTCTATGCTCATAATCATGGGACCCTAACTGGTAGTGCCATTTACTGGTTGTCCATGAAAGATGACATACTTCAATTTGATTTGGATAGAGAGTGTTAGAATATAGAGTTGTAATCTCAACCTCCTTCCTTCTCTTGTATTCTACCCAAACTCTTTCTGTCATAACCTTGTACGTCAAGCCAGGCTTTGGCCACGCATCAATATAAACTACCACGCGGCTCCCTCGATGGGTAGGAACGCTTCATATCTTTCATGGTAATCAGAGCCACCTCTTCTCATACATCTAGCCACAATCCAAAACCCTAGAAACCACACATCATCGTCTCCATGGCTTCCTCCGCCGGCGTCTCCCTCAACCTTGGATCGCCACCATCTGAGAAGCTCGCAAGAGGTAATTTCATCCTCTGGAAGACGCAGGTCCTCCCAGCCCTGCGAGGCGCGCAGGTGACGGGGCTCCTGGACAACACCGATGCCGCTCCACCCAAGATGGTGGAGATCACGAAGGCAGACAAGACCACGGCCCTAGAGCCGAATCCCCTATACGGACCCTGGATCGCCAAAGATCAGCAGGTTCTATCATACCTTCTCAATTCCATGTCTCCAGAAATTCTTGCACAAGTTGTTGGGAAAGATTCCACCTTTGAGCTCTGGACGACGGTGACAAATCTCTTCGCCTCACAATCTCAGTCTCGGATTACTAATCTGAGAATCGCCATCACCAATACCAAGAAGGGCTCGATGTCAAGCTCGGCGTATATGGCGAAGATGAAAAGTCTTGGGGATGAACTAGCTGCTGCAGGTCGTCCCGTATCTGATCCGGAGATGGTGGACTATATTCTGGCCGGACTGGACCGCGACTACGACCCCGTGGTGGCGGCGATCGGCGCTGTCAAAAACATCATCACAGCCGACGATCTTTTTGCCCAGATTGCTGCCTTTGATCAAAGGATGGAGATGCTAGGCGACTCATCTTCAGGCGGGTTCTATTCATCCGCTAATGCGGTCTACAGAGGCCGTGGCCAGTCCCGTGGCAGATCTCGCGGGCGTGGAGGAAGAGGCCGTGGCCGTGGTGATCGTGGTGACCGCGGTGACCGACAGTCGTCTTCCTCCAATGGAGGCGGCGGATTTAGAGGCCGTCCTCGACAGCAACAGCAACAACAGGCTCGTGAGCAACAGCATGACTATCCAGAATGTCAGATATGCTACAGACACCATCCAGGAGGTGCACGAGTTTGCTGGTGGCGTTATGAAGAAAACGACCAGGAAGAAAAGCAAGCGCATGCAGTCTCCTATGGCGTGGACACCAACTGGTACGCCGACAGTGCAGCAACAAACCACATCACAGGTGAACTTGACAAGTTGACGATGCGGGAGAAGTACAATGGAGGCGACCAAATTCGCACGGCAAGCGGTTCTGGTATGGATATCACACACATTGGCAGTTCAATTGTTAAAACCCCCATGAAAAATTTACACTTGACCAATGTCTTGCATGTTCCTCAAACCTCTAAAAATCTTGTTTCCGTTCATCGATTCACTCTTGATAACAATGTTCTTATTGAATTCTATCCTTATTTTTTCTTGGTTAAGGACTTGAAAACAAGGAGAGTCATTCTTAGAGGACGGTGCGTGGGAGGACTCTACCCACTCATATCATCATCATCATCATCATCTTCATGGTCCAATAAACAAGCAAATATTGTCACCAAGCTATCTACATCAAGGTGGCATAGTCGTTTAGGTCATCCATCTTCAGTCATAGTTAGATATGTTCTTAGCAAAAATAAACTCTCTTATGAGCCTAGTAGTGAGTCAGTTTGTGATCCGTGTCAACAAGCAAAAAGTCATCAATTACCTTACCCAATTTCTACTAGTGTGTCTACTGCCCCTTTACAACTTATCTTTTCAGATGTATGGGGGCCAGCTCCTATTTCAGTTGGTAGATTTTCCTATTATGTAAGTTTTATTGATGACTATAGTAAATTTACTTGGATTTATCTGTTGAAAAAGCGATCTGATGTATTCCAAGTTTTCCTCAATTTCCAAAATCTTGTTGAACGCAAACTGAACTCTAAAATCATTGCTATGCAAAGTGACTGGGGTGGTGAGTATGAAAAACTAAATCCTTTCTTTCAAAAGCTTGGCATATCACACCATGTATCTTGTCCTCATGCTCACCAACAAAATGGATCCGCTGAAAGAAAGCACCGTCACATAGTTGATATGGGGCTTGCCTTGTTAGCAAATGCTTCCATGCCGCTTAAATTTTGGGATGAAGCATTCTTAACTGCTACATATCTCATCAACTTGCTTCCAAGTAAAGTTATCAAATTTGAAACACCCATTACACGACTTCTTGATGTCACACCCAACTATACATCTCTTCGTATTTTTGGTTGTGCCTGTTGGCCCAATCTTAGGCCTTACAACACACGCAAACTCGCTTTCCGCTCAAAACGGTGTGTCTTTTTAGGCTATAGCCCCATTCATAAAGGGGTCAAGTGCCTTGACGTTCCTACTGGTCGGGTGTATATATCCAGAGATGTTGTATTTAATGAGTCAGTATTTCCCTTTGCATCCCTTCATCCTAATGCTGGTGCACTTCTCCGCAAAGAAATTCTTCTTCTTCCTTCACATCTTCGGTCTTTTGATCATGGGGGCGACAACAATTGTACTAACCAATGTGATGATATTCCTGCTGGTACTGGTCTTTCTCTTATGCCTGTGCAGGTCCCTGGAGAAAACGGTGCTCAAAATGACCAAGATCTCGAAAATATGGCTGGTTTTGATCCTATATTTCATGCTGAGGAAGGAGACGAAGCTGGCACAGATGAAGAAGAAGATCTGGCGGCGCCTGCCACCCCTGCACGCGCGCAGATCTCGGATCACGCGACCGCATCCGCCTCGGATCAAGCCCCTGATGGCTCCAGTCCTGGATCCAGGGCGGGCCACTCCCGTGCTGCCGCGTCAGCTTCAGGCGGGACCAGCAGCGGGGCCGAATCCCCCTCGCCCCGCGCGCCAGCGTCAAGCGGGACCAGCGGCGGGACCAGATCCTCTCCGCACCACGCGCGCCTCCAGTCGCGGTCGGGTGGCGGATCCTCTGCGCCAGTGCCTGCAGGAGGGGCAGCCACACCAGAAGCCACAGGATCCCCTGCGCATATGACGACAAATCAGTCCACTGCATCAGCAGATTCTCCTGGATCTTCTGTGGCAAGTATACCAGCGGTGCAGCGAGAGGTTTCTTCACGTGTTATGACCCGGCTACAGAAAGGTATACGGAATCCTAAAATTAGGAAAGATGGAACTATACCATATGGAATGTTGTGTATTTCAGGAGAACCAACATCGTTGAAGAATGCACTTGATGATCCTAAATGGAAAAAGGCAATGGATGAGGAGTATTCTGCGCTCATGAGGAATAAGACTTGGCATCTTGTACCAAATCAGAGAGGTAAAAATATTATTGATTGCAAATGGGTGTATAGAATTAAGAAGAAGGCAGATGGCTCCATTGACAGATATAAGGCACGTCTAGTTGCAAAGGGCTTTAAGCAACATTATGGCATTGACTATGAGGACACCTTTAGTCCCGTTGTGAAAGCTGCAACTATCAGACTTGTGTTAGCCATTGTTGTATCCAGAGGATGGAGTTTAAGGCAGCTAGATGTACAGAATGCGTTTCTGCACGGTGTTCTGGAAGAGGAAGTGTTTATGAGACAACCACCTGGGTATGAGAGTAAGAAATTGCCACAGTATGTCTGCAAGCTTGATAAAGCACTCTATGGTCTAAAGCAAGCACCCAGAGCATGGTATTCCAGATTGAGCTCACAGTTAAAATATCTTGGCTTTGTTGCTTCCAAGGCTGACACATCCTTGTTTATTTATAACAAGGCAGGAGTAGTCATTTTTGTGCTTATATATGTTGATGATATCATAGTTGCAAGTTCTTCACAAAATGCTACTAATGCTCTTTTGCATGATTTGAGCTCAGAGTTTGCCTTGAAGGACCTAGGTGATTTGCATTTCTTCTTGGGTATTGAAGTCAAGAAAACTCAAGATGGTATTGTGTTAAATCAGGAAAAATATATTCTTGAGCTTCTGTCTCGCATGGGGATGAAAAATTGCAAGCCAATGTCTACACCTTTATCCTCCTCAGAAAGTCTCTCAGCTTATGAGGGTGAGCCACTTCAAGAGGAGGAGAGTACAAGGTATAGGAGTACTGTGGGAGCACTACAATATTTAACTCTCACACGTCCAGATATCTCATTTGCTGTCAACAAGGTTTGTCAATATCTTCATGCACCTACTTCTGCACATTGGTCAGCTGTCAAGAGGATTGTGAGATATGTGAAACATACTATGGGAATAGGACTTCATTTCAAACGGTCTAATTCTTCTCTTGTGAGTGCATTCTCTGATGCTGACTGGGCAGGATGTAGTGATGACAGAAGATCAACTGGAGGTTTGGCAGTGTTCTTTGGATCTAATCTTATCTCCTGGAGTGCTAGAAAGCAAGCTACTGTGTCACGCTCAAGTACAGAAGCTGAATACAAGTCTTTGGCTAATGCAACTGCTGAGATCATTTGGGTTGAATCACTTCTTGAGGAATTGGGAATCAAGAAGAATCGTATCTCATGTTTATGGTGTGATAATTTGGGAGCAACATATCTGTCTGCAAATCCAGTGTTCCATGCCAGGACAAAGCACATAGAAATTGATTTTCACTTTGTACGAGAAAGGGTTGCGGCAAGGAAACTTGAGATTCGATTTATTCCTTCTAAGGATCAAGTAGCTGACGGTTTTACAAAAGCACTACCAGCAAGACCATTTGAAGAATTCAAGAGTAATCTTAACTTAGGTTAGTTGAGATTAAGGAAGGGTGTTAGAATATAGAGTTGTAATCTTAACCTCCTTCCTTCTCTTGTATTCTACCCAAACTCTTTCTGTCATAACCTTGTACGTCAAGCCAGGCTTTGGCCACGCATCAATATAAACTACCACGCGGCTCCCTCGATGGAGTAGGAACGCTTCATATCTTTCAGAGAGACGCTCGCCATGATCGAGGGGCCTGGTCTTAATGAACCCCACAAACATCGGATCATCAAAGCAGAGGATGGTCATGTTGGTCTTTTCGTGTTAACTGAATATAGCATTCAAATGTGGCAGATGAAGGTCAATTATCAAGGTGTTACCACTTGGTTGTTGCGGAACAACACAATTCTTGGGATCTGTCCTCAGGTTAAGATAAAAAAGACACGACTGCTCGGGTATGATGAGGATACTGAAGCAATAGTTCTACGTATGCGCCGGGGAGTCTATATGGTTTAACTTAAGTCAATGCAATGCAAGAAACTTGATGAAGTCACCAATTATGCAAACTGTCGCTATTATCCTTTTAAGAGGTTCCGTCCTCCAAGTGATTGTTCATCCTTAGGCCTTATATTATATGTGTGTGATCTGGTTACATCTTACACTTGATTGCCCAAATATTATCGTTATGCTACTATACTATTTAATAACAACTTAAATCTAATTATAATTCCTTCCTATGCTAGATATACAAACAGACATATAGTGGTACTATTTAGTAACTATCATCCAGTATAGATGTTTTCACTCTTCCGAGATACCATATCAAATGACAAATCGGTAACTCAATTGGCATGTTTGTTACCTCAAAGCTAGTTATATTTTCTATCTAATACTTTTATCTTATTTTGATCTAGTTATTAATCTTAGGTCCATATCAACACCTCCGTAGCACCAACACTATGCAACATATAGATGGAAATGATATATTTTGCTCAAGTGATATTTCTAAGCTCAACTATGTTACCAACAACTATTGTCTTCTCTTATCCATTTCTCTCTTCGTCGGCATTCTCATTAATTAAATTTTATGCTTCTAGGCATAGGCATTGCTGCTGGATGTGATGGAGCTAAAGCGCGGCACGGTGCATTGGGATGAATGCTTCATTTTTTGATTTAATAATGTGCTGAAATCGTTCAGCATGTAAGAATATCACTTGAATATAGTTTGTGAGAATTAAACTGTTTTAGTTTTTCACAAGCATGTTCATCACCATAGATCGATTGTGATCATGATCTACCCATGCTCTTTTTTTATGCCTTGAGATTAATGGGAAAAATACAGGGCCGAAGGAAGTAACACAGAATATACCAGATAAGGGAAATATAAGTGTTGTAATTTTTCAAAAAGAAATAATTGGCATGTAATCTTGTCTATCCAAACGAAATTTTAACATTTCAGTTTTGGTTCCAGTCTACAAATAATTTGATGCTTTCATAAACGACAAAATTAGCATGGTAGAAATTTGTTCAATGGTGAGAAGACGTCTTGCTGCTGTTGTCCAGTTATTTGTTATGGTTCATATAAGCCAGAGGACTCATCATTCTTCGTTGGAAGAGAATGGCGACCCACACGGCTCCGAGTCCCCTGCCGGTATGGACTCCCACACGGGGTCGAGTCGCCTGCTGCACGCTACCTGCCTCGCTGCACCTGCCATTAATCAGGGCATTAATCTGACCACCGGCGCTTCCTACCACCCCTCTCTTCCCCTATATATCCCCTAACCCGGTGTCGGTGCCACCCCAGAGGTTTTCTGTCATACGAAACTAGCCTCGAAGGCATTTGCAAGCCATCGACCTCATCTTCTAGTATCTCTACTACCTCACTGTCATGCAATTATCAAGTTCACCATATTCGTATCGACGTTCGTTCTTCCTACTGCCATCTCTATTATCGGAAGGGTACCCTTATCGGAATTCCAAAACCTTTTTATTTTCTAAACTACAAAGGAGTGGTAATTTTACAAGCCAAACTGGTGGCTCTACCTGTGACAGTGATGTTGTTGGCCAGGAAACTTAGCTACTTGCAGCAAAGGCAAAGTTGAGTAAACACATACTGTATATACCTGTGTATATACAGGTGTATATAAAGTTGAGTAAAGAGTAAACACACGTGATGGTGATGCTCCTGACTTCTTTGGAAAAGTGTCCAGGTGTGAATTGTACTTCCCAAAGGAAAAGATTGAACACGAAACTGAAACCAGCAGGGGACTAGAAGTTAACCACGTTGCCTCAGTACACGTAGGATTAGGAATAGGAGCAAGTACGAGTCCTAGTTGTATTAGGATTTCTAGTCCTAGTCTGCCTTCGTAGTCCCTTGTGGACGTGTATAAAAAGCACCTCAGGGTGCTAGCGAGGTTCACCTACGCGGAGGCTGCTAGCTTTGCACCTACGCCGTTTCAGCTCGCCGTGCTCCGTCGGCCTGCCGCGGGCTCTCAGTGACAAAGAGGGTGCCGATTGAAACGACTAGCCACTGCGGCAGCTTGATGGCGCTCGAAGACGACGATCTGCTCCGGGAGATCCTCCTCCGTCTCTCGCCGCTGCCGTCCTCCCTCCCTCGTGCCTCCGCAGTCTGCAAGCGGTGGCGGGGCCTCGTCACCGACCCTGGATTCCTCCGTAGTTTCGGCGACCACCACCGGAAGGTGGGGCCGCCCATCCTCGGCTTCTTCGTAACGTGTTCCACCCCATCTTGGACCCTCCAGACAGGGTCCCTCTGAGCGTCAACGTCGGACACTGCACCATGCTCGGGTGCCGCCACGGCCGCGTCCTCATCGTAGACGGTAAAAGTTGGAGCTCGTCGTTTGCACCCCCATCACCGGCGAGCAGCAGCAGGTGCCCATCCCGACGGAGTTCGACGGGGGCTGCTTCATGGGTACGGTGATGTGTGCTGCCGGCGACCCTGGCCACATGCACGGTGCCTGTCATTCGGGCCCCTTTAAGGTTGTCTTGGTGTCCGCCTACCACGAGGAAAAGATCGCTTGTGTTTACTTCTCAGAGACTGGCTCATGGGGCAATCTCATCTCGACAGTCGGTCCATATCAAACATTTACTGCGGGTTGTCCTGGGTTGCTTGTTGGCATGACACTTTACTGGTTGTCCACGGAAGATACCATAATTAAGTTTGATTTGGAAGAGCAGAGTCTAGCTCTGGTCAATGTGCCTCCCGGTACAGAGGAACTCCACAATCGTCAGATCATCCTGGCTGAGGATGGCACTATTGGCTTTGTCATTTTATCTTACCCGCATTTCCAAATGTGGCAGAGAAACACGAACTGTCGTGGTGTTGCCACATGGGTGCCGTGGAAAACCATTCAAATTCACACCATTCTTGGCCTCCCTCCCCAGCTTGAGTTACCAATAATGAAAACTATAATTGTGCTATGATGAGGATACTGATACAATCTTTTTGTCTGTGGATGAGAATGTATACATGGTTCAACTCAAGTCGATGCAATCCAAGAGACTTTATACAACCGAGAGAGTCTATGGCTTCTATCCTTTCAAGAGTTTCTATCCACCAGGTGATTCTCATCCTTTTTTATATCATAGTCATAGGAGTAATATGTTCACTAACATCTTGAGCATGGTCAGCAATTCGTGGTAATAAAAATTAGTTAGTAATTGTGCCTTTGCTAGATGGAAGAACTTATAGTGTTATCATCTAGGCCGTCTTTTATCTTCAAGGATACCAAATCAAACATTAAATTCATAAATCACATGGCATGTTTGAATCCTCAAAGCTAGTTATATTCTTTATCCATTATTCTTTTATGTCGGTGACTTAAGTCCATAAAAACAACTTACTATGGATTCATACTATTTGAAATATTAGTGTTTATGCATTTATTCATGGCTCCTTCTGCAGGTGACTAGTACTGTAACATATAAAAATAAATGAGTGAAGTGCATCCTAGGTCCTCGAACTATTTTGAAGGTGTCATGTAGGTCCTCAAACTATGAAAAGTGTCATCTAGGTCCTCAGAAATCCTTGAACTGTAATAAGTGTGTATATATGTGACACCTCCGAAATAGTTCAAGGACCTACATGACACCTTTGAAATAGTTTGAGGACCAGGATGACACACATATTGCACTTTGAGGACATGGATGACGATTTTCATACTTCGAGAACCTACGTGACACCTCTGAAATAGTTCGAGGACCTATGATGCACTTCACTCAAAATAAATTGAATTTCTTGTCTCTCGCTTCATTTATTTAAGATGTAATACTCAAGATCATATTCATTGTAAGACTATGTTCTTTTTGGCATAATTTTGTTAACTTAACATGACAGTTTATATGAGAAAAACATTCTAGGCCATTTACTTTCTTGTTGTTACATCTACTAAATCACCATTACGAGGTAGCGAACTATACTGATTTTATGAGCATTCCTTGCATTTTACAACCTATGTGGTTCTGTTTATATACTGCTGGTGTTAAAAAAATGAATTATACAACTTGTATAGAGCTGTAAAAATGAGTTATTTTGCTCGGGTTGTATTGTTCAGCTCATCTTTCTAACTGTCTCATTGCTGCCTTCTCTTATCCATTTGTCTTTTCCTTAGAACTATTGTTAACTCTCGGACTTCTTATGTTCTAGGTATAAGCATTACTGGTGGTGGAGCTGAAGTGTTGCATGATAGATAGGACACCTGTATTGTTTGATGTGCTGATGTTGGTATGGTTCACGGTTAAGAATATCATCTGAATATACAGTTTGAGAGTTTCGTTCTACTGCTTGATTTTTTTTCTGTGCACTATCGAGGATGGGATGATGGGGTAGCCGTGGGACTAGGAACCCTACACAACAATCAGCAACATCCAGATGCACCGCTGTTGTGCACTGTGGAACTTGTAGATTCACAAATTGGGTCTTCACTTAGCATAGCATACAACGACTCTGTTCAAACTGTAATGTCTATTCAAAACTACAGATACGAAGTGGCTGCTCTGTTATTTCACCTCAACTGTTAGTCTTAGGGAGTTAAAACTGAATCCAGAGACGAATAGTAACAGCCACACCACTCCTGCTTCGACCTTCATTAGACTAGAATGAATTCAATCAAATCACCTATTTAGACATGCCTAGAGTTTCCCTTGTTTTAGCCTTTTCAGAATCAATAAGGTGAAAGCTATATATTACTAGTCCATTTTCCTATTACAAACATATACCCCCACCCAGGGGCGGAGCTTTGTTTGGGCAAAACCGGGCTATGGCCCGCCCAGATTTCTCTGATTTTTATACCTATGCTATACTTCCTAGCCTGTTTAGCCCAGTCCCCCACATGCAGGAGACCAAGCGTGACGATCGATCAAGCCTCCAAACTCGCTCGAACGTACACAGCAGGAGCAACAGCCGCCACACAGCAATGACGCGTATGCGTTGCACACACTACAAGAAATATGTCAACTTATGACCTTCTGTCAGTGACCTCGAAGAATTGGTCATAGATTTATGACCATTTGAGACCAATTGGTCAAAAGCTGTTTGGGGGGCTCTAAACCCTAAACCATTGCGACCATTTTGGTCAGAAAGGTCGTAATTTCCTCACATGAAATGGTCATAAAACAAACAGCGCTAGTCCGCTGCCTTATTTCTAGTTGTTAACGACCAATATAGATGGTCATAGCCTTGTAAATTGTGCTGGGTTGCTATGACTAGGCGCCACCTCATCAGTTTTGCCTATGTGTCATGTCCATGTGGCAGTTTTTGCCCTAGGTTGTGAAGCAACCTATATTTCTATCATTCCCAAAATTCTCAAAAAAAATTCATAAATTCTTTGGGTCATATCTTCGTCAAATATGTAAAAACCTTCCTTGCCTAGTTCAAAAATAATTCAAAATTATTCATTTTCCTATTCTGTTCAGAACAACAGTTTGTGAAGGAAGTACCACTTTGGCATGTCCAAATAGTATCCATTTTCTACAGTGCTTTCCTATGCCCAAATAACCATCCTCCACCAAATGCCAGCTCAATCCATTCATTATTTTGAGCCGAGCTTCAACATTCGTATTTATGTCCAGTGTGGTGGTTTGCAAAGCAAGTACCACCTAGGCTCCTCCTTTTGAGATGAAAATTTGTGAAGATGGTCTTCTTAGTAACTGATCATCCTCAGCCAAAACTCACGCCCATTAGCCATGTACATTTCCCGTACCGCTAATCAAACACTTGGCTGCTTATTCATGTTTGAGCATCGATCGGTCTCCTCGTGAGAATCTTATGTTGTGATTTTCTTCCTATCACCTACCTGGGGAGTGCCCAACCCACTAGACATGCCTAGGCCGCCCAGAACACATGGCAACGCCACGGTCACGCGGTGACCACGCGGCGGGCATGCGAGCTTACGCGCTCTAGAGTTGGGGCCCTCGGCCACCGTCCAAACCTCGATGTCTCTCCATCAAACCATGTATTTCTGATTAAATAGATATTTATTTACCTAGAAATGATTTTTGAAAAAAATAAAGAGCAAACTATGACGCAGCTGCAGTTCAAATTTGACCCGCTTCCAACTGAATCAACGGGAATTTGTCTTTTTCACCAGAGGTGGATCAAAAATTTTGACACCCAACCATTTTGTCAATTTTTCATTAAATATGGCCTAGTATTTTAGAAAATTGATTTGGTCCAATTTTGCAACAAATATATGGTAGGTCCTTCACAAAAAAAAACTCATTTCACGCACTAGGAAAATGGAAAATGGTTTTTTCGTCCAAAGAAAATAAAAAATTCCTTAGGCAACATTGTTTGGAATTCCAAGATGCACCCTCATGCACAATATGAGATCATTTGAACAAGCTATGCCATGAATGTGGCCATAAGATTGATCATTTGGCTTGAAAGCCATGAATCTTCACGCATGATAGCTCATTTCTGAGAACACTTTTTTAAAATAATTACCGTATTACAAGTTTATTATTTTTCCTGAAAACTTGGTCACATATAATGACACAATGCGAAGGTTTTCCAATTTTTTGATTTTTTTGAATTTTTTATGCCCGTTTCAAAATGCAGTCAAAACGGCGGGCTTGACCGTTCCTAACTAGTGGTTGAATCTTGGAATTTTTTTGGTGTTTCTATGATTAAATAGATACTTATGTACCTAGAAATGATTTTTGGAAAAAATAAAGAGCAAACTATGAGGCAGCTACCGTTCAAATTTGACCCGTTTCCAACTGAATCGACGGCAATTTGTCTTTTTCACCAGAGGTAGATCAAAACTTTTTTCACCCAACCATTTTGTCAATTGTGCATTATATATGGCCTAGTATTTTATAAAAATGATTTGGTCCAATTTTGCAACAATTATTGATAGTTCCTTTACAAAAAACCCTCCTTTCAGGCACTCGGAAAATGAAAAATAAATTTTCCGTGCAAAGAAAATGAAAACTTCCTTAGGCAACATTGTTTGGAATTCCAAGATGCACCCTCGTGCACAATATGAGATCATTTGAACAAGCTATGCCATGAATGTGGCCATAAGATTAATCATTTGGCTTGAAAGCCATGAATCTTCACGCATGATAGCTCATTTCTGAGAACACTTTTTTAAAATAATTACCGTATTACAAGTTTATTATTTTTCCTGAACACTTGGTTACATATAATGACACAATGCGAAGGTTTTCCAACTTTTTGATTTTTTTTTGAATTTTTTATGCCCGTTTCAAAATGCAGTCAAAACGGCGGGCTTGACCGTTCCTAGCTAGTGGTTGAATCTTGGATTTTTTTTGGTGTTTCTATGATTAAATAGATACTTATGTACCTAGAAATGATTTTTGGAAAAAATAAAGAGCAAACTATGAGGCAGCTACAGTTCAAATTTGACCCGTTTCCAACTGAATCAACGGCAATTTGTCTTTTTCATCAGAGGTAGATCAAAACTTTTTTCACCCAACCATTTTGTCAATTGTGCATTATATATAGCCTAGTATTTTATAAAAATGATTTGGTCCAATTTTGCAACAATTATTTGATAGTTCCTTCACAAAAAACCCTCCTTTCAGGCACTCGAAAAATGAAAAATGAATTTTCCGTGCAAAGAAAATGAAAACTTCCTTAGGCAACATTGTTTGGAATTCCAAGATGCACCCTCGTGCACAATATGAGATCATTTGAACAAGCTATGCCATGAATGTGGCCATAAAATTGATCATTTGGCTTGAAAGCCACGAATCTTCACGCATGATAGCTCATTTCTGAGAACACTTTTTTAAAATAATTACCGTATTACAAGTTTATTATTTTTCCTGAAAACTTGGTCACATATAATGACACAATGCGAAGGTTTTCCAATTTTTTGATTTTTTTGAATTTTTTATGCCCGTTTCAAAATGCAGTCAAAACGGCGGGCTTGACCGTTCCTAGCTAGTGGTTGAATCTTGAAATTTTTTTGGTGTTTTTATGATTAAATAGATACTTATGTACCTAGAAATGATTTTTGGAAAAAATAAAGAGCAAACTATGAGGCAGCTACAGTTCAAATTTGACCCGTTTCCAACTGAATCGACGACAATTTGTCTTTTTCACCAGAGGTGGATCAAAACTTTTTTCACCCAACCATTTTGTCAATTGTGCATTATATATGTCCTAGTATTTTATAAAATTGATTTGGTCCAATTTTGCAACAACTATTTGGTAGGTCCTTCACAAAAAAACCTCATTTGGGGCACTCGAAAAATGAAAAATGATTTTTTGTGCAAAGAATATAAAAAATCCATTTGTCGATACTGTTTACTATTCCAAGATGTAAACTTTTGCAGAGTATAAAGAACTCATTTTGAACAAATATAAAGAATATCATGTGAACAAATATTTGGTAGGTCTTTTACAAAAAAGAACTCATTTTGAGCAAAAAAAATGGAAAATGATTTTTTCGTGACCTATTTAAAAGGTCATAAAGTCTTCAAATTGTTTGTTGTGTTCTGATTGGTCTATAGGCATATCACGCGGATCATGCATCGGACACCGTCGGATGCTCCGGGATCCAACGGCGGACCTCATCCGCTCACCCTCTCACCCACGTAGCCCTCTCACCCCCTCACCCACGCAGCCCCCACTCCCCACCGTTCCAACCCTAGCCCCCACGCCCCCACTCTCCCGCACCCGCACCCGCTCGCCAAACCCTAGCCGCCGCCGCCCCCGCACCATGGCCGTCGACGGTGAGGAGCCCGAATCCCCATGCATCCCAAGCGCCCGAAGCTCTAGCCCGCGGCGCAGCCATGGCGACCGAGCTCTGGATCCCATCGACTCCCCTGCGTTGTTCAAATGATCTGGAACCGTTGCTCCGGCGACTCAGGTGAGTCCCTCCATTTGTCCTCGTCACATATCTCCCTCCCTCTCTTCCTCACCTCATCTTGTCTTCCTTGCAGATCCAACACGCCGTCGTTGCTCGAGCACCGGGACGCCATCGACGGGAAGTCTTCCTCCCCACCCGCTGCTAGCAGCCCCGCTCCAGATCCGGTGGCCGATCTCCCCCACCCGTCTCCCCATGGCGGCCGGAGCCCTGGGCCTGGCCCTCGTCGCGGCGCTCACGGTCACGCTGGCGGGGGCAAACTCTGAGGGCGACGCGCTCTCAGCACTGCGCCGCAGCCTGCGGGACCCCGGCGGCGTGCTGCATAGCTGGGATCCCACCCTCATCAACCCCTGCACCTGGTTCCACGTCACCTGCGACCGCGACAACCGCGGCACCCGCCTGTGTGTTCCCCTCTCTTGCTCGCCCTTTAGTTTTGGTTCGAGTTAGGGCCGTGGCCTCTGGTATGTGAATGGGGAATCGGATGGCCAGGCTCGCGTCTTTGGAGAGCAAGCGCTTTTGCAGCGGATATGTTGGTTCCTAGCTATAATTTGTTCCCGATAGGACAGACTAGTGTTAGGTGCATCTGCGTGATTGAGGATTTAGTCTGGTAGATTATTGTTGGCGACGAAGAGTGGGTATGGTCCTGCGTGAATCAAAACAAGTGTTCTCAAGTCTGTTTTGTTGCATGGGGCAATAAGGTTGAAAGTTTCCCAAGACTGAAGAAGTTAAACCATTTAGACTGAAAAGAGAAATAAAGTAAAAAAGGCGGGGGGAAATAAGTTACTATGCTGGGATAGTTGGTGTTGTTTGTGTTCTCCATGAAATACTTTTACTTATTGCAAGTCGCGACTGTCATGCGTATGTTATGAATTCAGAAACTATAACATGTTTTTTGCCATGGTGAAGGAGTAAACTGAACAATTAAGTTGCTAGTTCAGTATGTGAGTTGCATCATACTGTACATGAATGCTAGCTGAATATCAGTTTTGTATGTTACTTGGTGCATAACTTTTACTTATTTGCAAGTCGTAGCTGCTGTGCACCCGTTATGAATTCAGAAACTATAACATCAATTCGCCGGCGCATGCTAGCCCTTTCTCTCATCTGTGTGAACCCCTGCAACCTTCTCTCAAAAGAAAAGTCCTGCAGCTTAATTAGGCCTCAAGTTTTCGCCTTGTCTGCAGCAAAATATCTGCAAGAGGATACATATTTCGCTTTGTTTATAATATATTTTCATTCCTGGTCAAGATTTCTTGCAGCGATAGGCATTTTCATTGTAGGTGCGGACAGTTGTCGTGGTTCCCCGGGTTCAGTTACGAAATTGTCTTTGTGTGTTTCCCTCCCTTGCTTATCTTCTGGCTGGTGAGCATTTTGCTGCACAATGCTCATTTTGTTCACGTGTATAATAAGCATCCTGAATGCTCATTTAGCAGTGTATTAATAACACTGCTAGTTTTGTTCACGTGTATTCAGATTAATACACTGTGTTATTAAACTGCACAATGCTCATCCTGTTGGCTACTTGTCGATGTTATCCGCATAACTATAGGCTGCCATGTCTTTTCCACTTTTCTTTTCGCTTTCTGTAATGCTAACTTGACGGTAACCCTATAGTTTGTTGGCTGTTGCAACCCAGCAGCGGCGCTTCCATTTTAACGCATGTACTAGTGTGCTAAAACTTGCAAAAGACACAAATCTTGAGCTTTCTTTATCGGCTTGTTGCTGCTGCTCCTTGTGTACAATGATTGATGTTGCTGTAGTTAGTGTTGTAGAGGAAGAAAGAGGATGTATTTATATTACTTGCTTCTGCTGCTTATATATAGACCTGTATGTATGTTTACTTCATTTCTTCCTTGTCTCTTCGATCCCCTCCTAATGAATTTGTTTGTTCGATTTGGATTAGCAGGCTCGTCCCTGGACCAGATGTTCAAGTACATCCCCATCCATCGCATCGACCTGGAGTCAGGTATGTACTCGTCTTGTTGAACAAATCGGACAGATGCTTCATGGCCTAATGCTTGATGCCAAGCGTTAATACATGGATCTGTAGCGGTCTAGATGAAGAGCGTGATTTGATTTGTTTGGGTTTGAATTGATCGTGTGCGTGTGTGTGTGTGTCTACAGGGGAGCATGCTTACGTTACTACTGTATTGTTCTTTTATGTCCTGCTACAGTTTGACACTATTAATTAGGCTTGCTGGACATGTCATGGTACAAGCCTTTGTCTTTTTTAGCATCAACAAATGTTTATTTACTGTAAAGTACTATTAATTAGGATACAACAGTAACTATAATAGCAGTAACTGTTTGGAGAAATGACTCCAAACAGAGTTGCATAATTACCAATGATACATTTTTTTCTAATTTTTGCATGAGAGCAAACTGGTGTAGCTAGCTAGACTATACTTTAAATTTGTCTATTAGAGATAGCAGTATCGATTGTACCTGTTAAACAAGCATCAATTCTTCCTGGAATATTTGTCTATCAGCTAGTATGATGGCATATTAACATCTTTCTCAGGGTGCTAGAGTCGCATACTCTTGGGTTCCATGTTAAAACAAACTAATGGCTATATATCTTAGTAATATTAAACAAAGCTATATGGCTGTTGATGATATATCTTAGTATTTTAGTTTTGGATGTGTCCAATGCAAACATTACTATCAACTGTCAAGTTGATTCTAAAATGTCTCATGAACTTCATTATTCTGTTTTTATTGTTAAATATGCTGTTAGATCTACTTCTATTTTGTTCCTAAATATTTTGTTTTGTAACGTGCAGATGCTGGGCTTTAATGTTTCTTCGTGAGCATCAGTAAAAAGAAGTCGGAGGAAGAATAGTTCTTGCTCATTGGAGCTAGTTCTGAGAGTAATGGAGTCCTTTATGCTGCTCCTATTTGTATGTGTGTTATGTGATGTAGCAGAATCTGGCTCCTGTGATTGTACACTTGTGGAGCTTCTTATCTGATTGTAAACTTGATACTGATCACATTTGTATGTGTGTTATATGATGTAGCACTTTGATGGTTGATAATATTTGAAGTATTTCGTGTGTTTTCTGTGTGCCAATTTAAATACCAGGTATTTATTTGTGTGAAATAAAAAATGAAGAATATTGGGGACCCACCTGACTATAAAAAAAAGAAAAAAAATGAAACTGTTGATACAAAAAGGCCATGGGCCAAAAATAAAAAGGCTGCAATGTTGGGCTTGGTCCATGAAGCTGACAAAAAATTCACAGGAAAAAAATATAAATGGGCTGAATTAATGGGCTCGGCCCATGTAAAACACCGAATTGGACCGGGCTGAATCTTGTGCCACGTCAGCTTGCCATGCTGGATGCCTACGTGGCCTGGGGAGGTTGCTAGTGACCAAAACGCCACAGTGGACTTATTTTGGTCATAAACGTTTGCGACCATTTCAGAAGAAAGGTGGTCACAAGTTGACATATTTCTTGTAGTGACAGTAACGATGCGCAGATCGCACAGCTTCCTCGCTCTTCGCTGCTAAACGCACGCGACACGTAAGATTTTTCGCATGCAGCACGTTTCAATGAACTTCATACACTCAAATGCACTTAACAAAAGAATATTAAGCGTTAGGTAGTGACTAATGCCTAAAAATTTTGTGTTCTTCTATAGCTTGGCCCGCCCAACTTTTTCTTTGAAGCTCCGCCACTGCCCCGACCCTGACAAATTATGGTATCAAAAGAGATTTTGTTCCGTCGTATCTTGTAATTTATGTTTACATGGTTGTACTTGGCTATTCTTCTGTTTGGCCAGGAGAGAGTTTTAAAAAATTGTTCGTAAAAACACAAAACAATTGTTCAAGCAGTTTGTACTAATTGTTCATATCACTTTACAAAATGTTCATCACACTTAAAAAGAGTAAAATACGCAAGTCCTAAAACTATTTGGGGGTGTCAAGATGGTCCTAAACTATGAAAATGCACCTATGGGTCCTAAAAGTTTGCCAAGTGTGTCACCAGCCTGCATCAGTTTTGACTGCACGAGTGGTTGGTTGGCTACTACCATGTAGCGGCATTTTGCACAAACCATCCTAGAAGGTCCTTAGTTCTAACTTTTTGGCTCTCCTCTTTGCACAAAACCTTAAATATTTTAAGGACTTGTGGTGTATTTTACTCTTTAAAACATATTCATGTGTTTCAAAAACATACCAGTCTCATTTTTAGATGAAAATGTTCAACATGTATTCGGAAAAAGTCAACGAATATTTAAAAAAAAAAGACAGAGAAAAAATCGATATAGAAACACACAGGCAGGGCCGGTCCTGAGATTTTGGGGGCCCGGGGCGGAGCTAGAAAATGGGGCCTCTTAATATAAGCGTGTCTTTTGACACGAATCAAAAAAATATCTACAATGTAGCCGGATCATTTTATGAGGTAAATATAAGTATAGCTACAGCCCACAACAAGTAACCAAAAATATATCTTCCTCCCTTCAATTTGAACTCTGAATTTTGTCAAGTTCATCAAATCAAGGAAACAAGCACACTGCAATGATCAGCAGAAAATTATCTACAACTTTCATGTTGTGTTCAAAGACTGTTTATTCATGGAAATAGACTAGTTCTTGCAAAACATAAATTTACTAAAATCTGATACTCTGTTATAGCAGCATTGTTTGGTAATATCTGAACAAACATTAATCAAAATTGAGCAAATTCAGTTTTATTAGAAAGGTATAAAAAATCATTACAACTTTAATGCTGGTGTCATCCCCAAAATTATATAATTAGTGCCAGTTTTTAGAACACTAATCTTGATCGATGATTCAGACATCGAAAACAATTCTGGGTATCCACTTCGATCGACAAACTAAGTAATTTTTTAGCTATCCAAACTAAGTACGTATCTAAGAACTAGAGAATAGATTCGAGAAAAAAAGAACTAGATAATATAAAAGAGGTTAACCTTGATCCGTAGAGCATCGATCCGAAACTAATTGATCAATTCCAATCGAATCCAGCCAGAGCCTTGCCCACTATTGTTAGCCTATTCCTGGCGGCCCCGACCATATACCCATGTTTGTGAGTGCATCAAGCGTCTGGAGACAGGAGAGAAGAGGTGTAGCATCTCTGACTCAAAATCAGCTTCTGGGAATTAGGTTTGGCAAACTAGCGATCGAAAATTAGGAAGAAAAAAAGGAGTACAGGGACGCGGGCTAGATTGGAGAACTCGCAAGATCGGAATCCTTAGAAGGCTGCGTCTGCATGTTCTGCCTACGTCCGTGATTAGCTGCCTCTCCTACGGGGGACAATTCCGTGCGTGATTAGCTTTTCTTTTTTCGCGAACGCTTCGTCAGACGCATGATCCGCATCGAACGATTCACGACTTTCCGCACTGCATGGATCGCTAGATATTTTTTTTTTGTTGGCTGATTGCTAGCGCCAAGGAAGAAAAATAAAGCGCCTGATATTACGGGGGACAATTCCGTGCGTGATTAGCTTTTCTTTTTTCGCGAACGCTTCGTCAGACGCATGATCCGCATCGAACGATTCACGACTTTCCGCACTGCATGGATCGCTAGATATTTTTTTTTTCTGTTGGCTGATTGCTAGCGCCAAGGAAGAAAAATAAAGCGCCTGATAGGGATCGAACCCAGGACTCACAGCCTCCGCACGCTCCCTTTGCCCAACAAGCTACAACATGTTAGTTGTCCAAGTTGGAAAACATAAGAACTTAACCTTTTAAACCTCGTAGCATCAAAAATGAAAGTTGTGCTAATTCCCAAATTTTTTGCTGGGAGCTGGAGTCAAACTCCAGACTCAAGAATTGTGGCGAGGGACATGAACCACATGGACTAAGCTGCTTGTTGTGATAAATTGTTGTGTGGTGTAGTACTTGCGCCAATTCCTAAAGCTCGACTGAAAGTTAGCAACAGATCCCTACAACCTGATTGTTGCTCGTTGTGGATCGCACGAACCCGAGGACCCCGTCCGGATCGCCCGCACAACCCACGTCTCTCCCGACGCTGGCCCGTTCTCTTTTACTTTTTTTCCCCGACGCACGCCCGTTCCCTCTACTTTTTTCCTCACATGATCACATCCCATAGGCCCATGTTCCTAAATTAAGAGGAACATTTACCGATCGCATCCTTGCCCACGTTTCAAAAAAAATAATTGATGGCTTCCTGTGCTGGATAGGAAACGAACCATGTACCTCAAGTAGTAATTCCTACGACACAAACCACTAGCCCCGCTTCTGACTTGCTGTTTTTTAAACAAGCTTACATGATACTTGTTCTTGGTTAATACGAGTTTGAACATTAAAAATTAGTGGTCAGGTCAATGATTCCCCCACTAACGTGATTCTTTTGGCCTGATTTTTTTGTTGAAACCCAATAATATTGTGTGAATAACATGGTCATTAATGCACCACGGACCTGATAACTTACACACAAACACCCTGATAACTCACACATCACATACCTAACAATTTATGTACCCCGGTCCTGATAAATTTGGCATTGGGGAGGGGGGGGGTGATCAAGTATCCCCCGGTAACTTTCCTGTGAATAGCATGGTAACTCACACATCGGAGACCTGATAACTTATGCACCCCGGTCCTGGTATTTTTGTGAGGGAGAAGTGATGAAGTATACCCCCGATAACTTTTATGTGAATAGCACGGTAACTCACACCTGTAGACTTGATAACTAATGCACCCCAGTCTTTTGGTAAATTTGGTGACTGGATGGGGGGAGGGTGGTTGATGAAATATACGCTTGGTAACTTTTTGTGTGAATAACATGATAACTCACATATCGCAGACCTGATAACTTATTTTGCCCCAGTCCTGGTAAACTTGGCGACGGTGG